>NC_141039.2:31167500-31460000 GCF_052040795.2 Danio rerio | reverse complement strand
AATAAGAGATTTCTGGTGGAGGTTTTGTATATATGTTTTCGGGTTTGATTTAAGTGAGGTGTGTATTTTTATTTTTATTTTGGTACTCGAGTTGCCTATTTGTTTTGGTGTTTCTCTTTTTGTTTGAATGTTTGATCACTGTTGTAATCGGATTTAGTTTGAAGCAGTTTTCTGGGCCCAGTATTATCAATGGGTGATTGGGTAAGTGAATGGTTTTCTTCTTTAAATTGAATGATGTTATGAATTTTGCATTCAATGATATATTGTTTTTATGCTAACTTGGTAATTTCTAGGTTTAAAAGATTAATTCAGAACTTGTTAGAAGAGATGTTTCAGAAGTGCATTAAATACAGAGTTGTTTCAGCATGCACAAATGGAAAATCTACTTTAACATTGACGAACTGAAGATACATTTCAAAGCACATTGATTACACAGTGGTTTCAGCAAGTATAAATGGAAAATCTACTTTGTTATTCTTGTGAGATTGAATTATCCAAATTTGTTAATGTGTAATGTTTATTTGCCTTGACATTATGATTATTAATATTTTTAGTGTGCAAATTTGATTACTATTGGTTTTGCCTATTCTGAGTCTTTACTTGATTTACACCTTTATGGAAATTAATTTGACATTTTATCACCAGTTGATTGTATTGTAAAGGGTATTGGTTATTGTGCCTGAAAAATTTAATTTGTTAAATTCAAACTAAAATGTGTTGAAGTTAAAGATTGTTTGCTTTGTTTTTTCCCCTCTTTATTAATATATTAATTTGATTGATCTAACAGTTGATTTTGGTTTACTTGATTAAATTATAAATTTGTTGAAACTTAATTTTTTCATTAATGTAATTGAATAACTGTAACCCTCGCGCCATAGCCCATTTTATTAGCCAAATACCGCTATAACCATAAAGCACTGTTTATTTTACTTTTTTCTTTGCTACATTGTAATTATTAATGCTCGCAATTTGTTTATTATTTTATACAAGTTTGACACTAATCTAAATTAATTATTTCCCCTCCAAACAGACTTATTCAAGCCATCTGATGAAATTATACTGATTTTGCAAAATATAAATGCATCAAGCAAAATATTGCAATGTCAGATTTTTTCCAATACCCCTAGTATTAGGTGCACAAAACCAAAACCTTCAGTAGTTTTGAAGTAGTTATCTGATCGGTTGATTTCAACAGGATTTTAAAGAGATGTTTGTGGCATGGAAACATGGCCAACAAACCCCCTTGAATGCAAGGAAGCCATGATGCTACCAACTGTGAAAATCAGCACCTCTAATGACACAATTACATGCAATTTAAAACCAAAAATGAAAATTACAAATCACCATTTACTTACCAGTCACGTTTTTAAAGCTATTTGGGTTTCTTTTTTCTGTTGACCTCAAAATAATATAATTTGGTTATATTATTTGGTTGCTAAGGCCCATAGTATGTTTTTCAAACATCGAAGTTGATGGGCCCCAGCAACCACTCATTCATTTATTCATTCATTTTCTTTTCGAATTTGCCTCTTTATTAATTTGGGGTCGCCACAGTGGACTGAACCACCAATTCATCCAGCATATGTTCTACGCAGCGGATGCCCCTCCGGCTGCAACCCATCACTGGGAAACATCCATCCACACTCATTCACTTCAGACAATTTATCTTACTCATTTCACCTATAATGCATGTTTTTTTGGACTTGTGGGGTAAACCAGAGCACCTGGAGGAAACCCACACGAACACAGGGAGAACATGCAAACTCCACACAGAAATGCCAACTGACCCAGCAACCTTCTTGCTGTAAGGCGATTGTGCTACCCACTGCGCCACCATGCTGCTTCCCCAGCAACCAGCATTCTTCAAAATGTTATTTTGTGAAGTAAGAAACACATAAAAGCTTTTGCCGAGTTCAGACTGCATGATTTTGAGCCCGATTTTGACTCACTGACAGATTTTGAGAAATTGCCAACAAACGCCTGACATCACAGGCAAATGGGTGCACGTTCACGTGAGTTACAATCACACAGTGTAAATGAACTATGAAAGACGAAGAGTCACAGACACCCGTGGGATATTTGGCATGCTAAATATCTGGACCTATTGGCGATTCAAAATCATGCCGTGTAAAATGTGTTATGGTGGAAAATAACATCAGCAATTACCTACAGCCAATGAGAGAGCAGCATCCACTAATATGGGTATCTTTCATTTGAGCAATATCAACCAGGTCGAAAAAAAAGTTGGAGAGAAATGACTAAATCCCTTCGAAAGCCAGGTGAGCAAAATAAGTATATTTTCTACCCCACTAAAGGCTTCTTTCGAATTATTTCTTAATAACAAAAGATATACTAAATGACCTCGCATTGTCACTTATCGCATGTTTTTGGTTGTAAGATATAGTTTGTGGACCGAGACGTTGTCTGTGATACTTTCTATTGTAAAGTCATGCAGTGTGAAACCCACTGTCACTGATCCATCCTACTGTGTAAACACAGCAGCGACAAAATGCTAGCCCAGATAGTCATGCAGTGTGAACACATCAGTGACACAACTACTTTGAAAACTGTGCAGTCTGAACTCAGCATTAGCAGCACATGTGGGGAAAGTAAATGATGAGGCACTTTTCATTATTTTGGTGAACTATCCATTTAAGGCCTCAATAAAAGGAGTCCAATAGTTTACAGGTTAGTGTGTTATTGCAAGGACATCAACTTTAAAATTTAAAACCTCTAAATGAACTGTGATTGGTTGTTGTACATGTCAATCAGCCAACAGAAGCAAAAAAGTACTCCAGAACTTCTGTTGTGAGTCTGAAGCTCAGGCTATGTGAGATTGGATGGACTTGAGTAATGTTGACCTACCTGTATGCCACACGTACTGTACCCAGACATAAGTGCTGGCAGCGAAGAACAACCATTGTTTAGGGATGAACAGGAGGCAGATGATGTCTGATGTGAATGCGACACACACAAAGAACACAGAGAATGCCTGTGGAAGAAGATAACAAGTGCTGTGATGAAATTAAAAAGTCATAAGTCACTCGGTTGTGTAATCTCAAGTTGAGCAATGAAACACTCACCAGTCCCTGATATCTAAAGGAATCATAAACACTCCTGATGAAAAGCCAAAAAGGCCACAAGTACTCGAACCTGAACTCCAACACAAAATCAGCCAGCAGAACCAGCGCCCAAACGACCAGGAACTTCAGGTACAGGAAGGTACTGCAAGAGAAAAATCATTAATAGAGTTAAACGTTTCAGAAAATGTTACAACTTTTTTTTTGAACGCTTCCAAAAATTTGATAAAGCTTCTGCAAATATTCTGTCATCTAAACAGATAAAACAGATAACAAGGGGGTAACATTTTACTAAACAATTTCAATGACTTTTCCAGTCATTCATAATTACTGCATATGCATTTTCGGGGGAGGGTTTGTATTTATTTGTGAAGTATCAGTACTTCACATTTTAATTATTTTAATAAATGAACATAATTTACAATTATTTCAGCAATAATTACAATTCAATTCCATATATGTCTATGCATAAAAGTGCAAAAAATACTATTCTACAGAGGACTCTGCTTTCAATGGACTTCAGCTTAACCACAAATATTTCCATTCATTATAAATATTTCCATGACTTTCAACATATTACATTTTCACGACCTAACTTCCATGCCAACTATGCAAACATACCCAGCCGAGATGAGAATACCTCAACAGAGGATCTTGTATGTTTACATAAACTCATTTTTTTAGATGAGACCACAGATACAGTGAAAAGCCTCAGACAACACAGTGTCATGTGGAATAAACCAAAACGTGCTAAATGAAGTCGTTATTTCTGAAACAAAAATGATACTGAATAATCTAGCAAAACATTCACAGACACATACAAAAACAGTTTAGGTGTCAAAAACATTATGATAACGGTGTAAACAGTTTGAGCATCTGGCAGACCATCTTGTACCAGCAGTTAGTCAAGCTGTTTGTTTATATATAATAGTTGGTTCACTTAACCAGCTAACATTGTCCAAAACACATTTGCACAAGCTGAATCATCCAGCTGGACGTATTATGCCTGTAAAAGACGTCTTTACAACCTGAAGCACAACCATAGCACGACTAGAACTAAACACAATGCTAATTATTCCATAAAGTAAACCACTGAAGCCTGCGGATGACACACACAGGCCACCATCCACACATATTGAGCTTTGCTGAGGTGACAGAGGTATCCAGGTCTAAGCTAACGTTAGAGTCAGGCCGGAGTGTATGGTCAAACTGAACTGTCATCTGAATCTGACTCTGACAGCTCATTTACGGCCGAGCTCTGCTCAGAGACGCCATTACGGTGCGGTCGGTGCCCGGGAGCTTCTCTGTCCGTAACGTTACCTGCTGTGAATACCCTCGGTGATTCGGTTCCGTTTCAACGGGCGACGGAGTTTGCTGCAGTCCGCATTGCGCCGCTTCATTCTCCACCCTTTAAATTCCAGCAACTTCGAACACTCGAGGGGAAACTACGTGGACGTCCTAATACTGATGCGCATCGCTACGCGAATGCAAGGATGTCAGTGTTTTTCTTCTAGTAGACACAAAGAAATAAATAAAAACACTCTGCGTGAGGCCCTCCCATTTTTATTCTGGACGCCACGTGACGTAGCGACGCGGTGCGTGCGCGTAGAGCGACGTTAGCTAAGCAAGATGGCGGCCTCCTGAGCAGTCAACACTTCTCGCTGATTTTTATGTTTATTTAGTAGAGGTAAGCGTTGACGTTGAAATAAATTGTGGGTGGGAAGGTTTGCATAATGGGGATGAAAAAGTCAGGTGCAACATTGAGCAAATGGTGTGTTTTAATATAGAGAGCGCTTGATAACTCAAACACATGCCTTCCTCCAGCCATGCTTGTGCTAGTTTGGAAAACACGATTTATTTTTGCCACGTCGTGATGGGATTGAAGTAATATTTCAATAAAGGTTTTGCAGTTTAAGTTTAGATAAAGTTTCGTTTAGGATTACTTGTTTCTTTTACTTGAAAGTCAGATTATTTTGCGCTGCTTTTGTCGTAACATAGCCTATCTTGTTACATTTTTGAATGTGTATTATTTGCTCAGCATTCGTTTTGACATTTCATCTGAAGTCTTTATTACGTTTTTAACGCATAAAGAAATATGTAAACGCAGTTCTATTGAAGCTGCCAGTAGTTACATACTGTCACAATTTGCAGATATATATATATATATATATATATATATATATATATATATATATATATATATATATATATACATTACCCTGGGTTAATATGTGTTAATGTTAAATTTCACCTTTTTATTTAGGCTTTACTATATGAAAAAAAAAACTTTAGGGAAAATAAATGTAAATATATGGATGTTATGTGATATTCATTGACATATTTACATAAAAATGACCCAGCATGCTTATTCTTAACTTTACTGGTCATAATCTTTCAAAATTTTATTACATTTGATTTTATTAAAAACATATTGCAGACAAAAGATTAATACACAGAGATTGAATTATGTAACATTAAAAAATTAATGTTACAGTTCATTTATAATTTGTCATTCATAATTACTTTTCTAGATATCCCATATTGTTCAATATGACATATTGCTATAATGTATGACATTTTAGTTGATTTTTAGTAAATCATTTATGATTAAAAATTAAATGACATCTAGGGCTGCACAAAATATGGTTTCATCATTAATATCGCTATGTGATCATTCGCAATAGGCACATCAGAGGATTTGTAATGATGAGTTTGTTTGATAATTCAGCATTTGCATGACTTTTTGATGCCTGTAATTATATAATGACCTTAAAAGCATTCAGGCATAAGACATTGTACCATTTGTGACTTAAACAATTTATTTAATTATTTTTGTTATTCAGTTACTGTACTTGAATACATTTAGACTCGATTTGAAAAAAACCCCCACTTAATTTCAATTGTATTTTTTTCTTAATTGTATTTATAGATTGTTATGCATGAATATACTTAACTCATGCTAATACAGAAATGCACTGCAAATAGCACAGATCACATCGAACATATTTCGGGGTACCCCAAAAAGTTTATAGTTTGTTTAATAGATTTTATGGAGATGAAGCATCATCCCAATCCATCTTACATTATAAATTTATTTCCAAATAGAGATATTAAGTTATCTGATGAAATTGTATTCATATCAGCTTTCAGGAAGAACATAAAGATGCCTGCGGCACTTAACCTCAGCAATGAGGTGGTCAAGATGAGGGCGGAGGTTAAAAGAATAAAGGTGTTCCTCATCAGGAAACTCAGCCGTCAAATCTCAGCCCTGCAGAAGAAGAAAGGAAATGAGGCGAGCTTGGAGAAAAATGGCAGGCGAGCAGCGAGACTTCGAGAGGAGATCCGAGAACTGAAAGCTGTGGTGCCAGACAGTGTAACCAAGGCTGCCCTACAGAAAGACATTAGCTTTGAGAAAGTGTGCCGTGACAAAGAGGCAAGCCTAACTGACCGTGCCACTGCCCGCATCGCCACACATCCTGAGTTCAGCAAGAAGATCCAGAGCTTAAAAGCAGCCATCAAAGCTTTCAAAGAAGAAAGAATGAATGCGAGAAAAGCGGAAAAACAAGCAAAAGGCAGTGCAGAAAGTGACAGTTCACAGGACACCGATGAAGAGGATGATGATGGTTCAGAGAGATCAAACAACAGAGATGATGAAGATGGACTGAAAGAGGATGAGTATGACAAAAAGACAGATGAATTGATTGATAGCTCCTCACAGGAGACATTGAATAAACAGACTAACCAGTGTCAGGAGGAAGAAAGGTTGGATGAAGAGGTAAGTGTACTTCAAATGGAGTTTATATTAATAAAATATAATATATAAAATAAAATAGATAATTATATATATAAATATATATATATATATATATATATATATATATATATATATATATATATATATATATATATATATATATATATATATGACCAATTTTAGATCAATCTTTTGACCTTTCTGGACAGAAATTTAAACCATGGACCGATTGCTTGCCTTTTTTAAAATGTCTTATCTTGTTTAATCCCGGCCCTTTTCCCAGCGCCGTACAACAGAATTTCCCACACACAAACTCTAGTGTAGTCACAGCATTAGGCTTGTTTGATGCCTACAGATAGGCATGTTAAAGCAGGGCTGGAACTAAACTCTGCAGGGCTGCGGCTCTCCAGGAATTGAGTTTGACACAATTGCTCTAAACCAGGGGTGTCCAAACTCGGTCCTGGAGGGCTGGTGTCTGGCATAGTTTAGCTTCATCTTCCTTCAACACACCTCCCTTGAAGTTTGTAGTATATCTAGAAAAAGCTTGATTAGCTGGTCCAGGGGCCTCATGTACTAAGACTTGCGTGGAAATCATACTAAAACATTGCGTACGCACAAAGCTGTAAATATGCGTACGCAGAAAAAAATTCAGATGTATGAAACACTGCATATGCCGAATCTCACGCATATTCTTTTGTACATCTGAATGAACGTGAAACTGAGCGCAACATGCACAAGCACAAAACCCCTCCCTGCCTCCTCCACCGTATGAATATGCTAATGACTCTACTTTGGCAAAACCCAACGAAAAAGCAAAGGCAAAAGCAAGCAAGAAGAGAAACTTTGAACTGAATGTGAATTAGAGGTGCTGCTTTCGGAGGTAGACCGGAGATAAGCGGTGTTATTTGCAAGTTTTTCCTCCGGGATTAACAACAAAAGAAAAAAAATAGAGTGGGAGGGTTTAGCTGATGCGGTTAACACAGTTGGGTCTGAACATCGCACTGAGTGAATTAAAAAGAAATAGCGTGATTTATAGGTGTAAAATGTTGAGGTGCCCATAACTGTCTCAGTGGCGCAGCTCGAAAAGCGCTTGTCATCATGTTTCGACGCGTTCGAGCATGAACTCGGTTCGAATACAGTGTCTGATGAAGTCATTCTTTTTTTCCCCCCGCTACATATCAGATTTTGCCAACTATTTATCACGAGAAAGACAAGTAGGAATCATTAATAAGTCTGTGCATCATATTTTATTTGCACATTTATTGAATGGAAATGTTTCTGATTCACACATGCAAATTCATCTTCAGATAGTGTCTTTAAACAGGCGGAAAACAGGCGACCGCTGCAATTTGCGCTTTAATGTTTGGCTGGTCAACTGTATGGTATGGAAATCTTACATACCTACTATATGAACCCGTCTCATACAGCTGCCATTGCAAGGCTCAGACACTTTGTAGAGGGGAATTTAACACAACTGCCTCTAGGAGTCGCTAATGGAAATAAAACAGACACGCACAAGAAAATGTGCGTACGCCTGCCATAAAGCTGGCGTGGAGCTGCGCACATTCCCACATTCAGTTCATCGTTAGTAAATCCAAACGTGATCGATTCTGAGTGTGAAACCTGGCGTACGCAAAGTTTTTGTGCGTACGCAGCGTTGATAGATGAGGCCCCAGGTCTGTTTAATTGGATTTGGAACTAAAATATGCAGGACACTGGCCCTCCAGGACTGTTTGGACACCCCTTATTTAAACACCATCATCATTTAAAAACATTTTGATAACTCACACAAAAAAATTGCTCAAAAATTTACCTGCTCTCAGACAATCAAAGATATGTTTTTTTTTTTAACTATTGTCCTTGGTGATTCAAAAATGCAGTCCTTAAATGATAAAATATATGATAAAAAATAAAATGCAGTCCTAAAATTGAACATTTAAACTGAACCTTATTTAAAAGCATTCTTACAATTAATCCTTATGTCATTGTCATGAAAAGGTCATACTCCAGACTGCCGATGGCTCAAAGTTTCAGTAGCCAATGACTTGCATTTTATAAATCACCTAGGAACATTGTTTCAAATCTTCTTTAATGTTATACAGAAAAAAATACACGTTATAGATGGCCTGAGGATGAGTAAACTAGCAGTAATATAGAAATATCCCTTCATTTTTTTTCCATCCACAATAATTTTTACTTTTGTTTCACTGAATGATAGATTAGTCTTTGAAAGATGATGTGTAAATACTGTTTTTTTATTCATTCAAAGGCACTGTAAGGGTGCTTTCACACCTGTTTCAATTACTTGATTCGTACACCCATGCCACCTTCTCGGCTGGTTTGTGTTCACACTGTCTTTTTTCTTTCTGAACCACAGTACGCTTGCATCATCAAGCTGCTGTTGTGTGTACAGCCATTGCTAGGTAACGGCCATGAAAGCCAGTGCGCCAAAATGGAAGGACGTACATACATCATGGTCATTCTGCTTTTACTGAATCTTTTTCTTTTACACATCTTACAGGGATCATCTGAAGCAGTGAGCATCTCAGAAGAGGTGATCAGGATGAGGAAGGAGGTAAAGAGGACGAGGGTGGCGATCATTAGTAAACTGGCTGAAGAAGTTGCTTTTCTAAAGAAGAAGAAAGGTGAGGAATATGAGGTGAAGGAAAGCCAAGAGAGAGCAGCAGTTCTTCTGAAAGAAATCCAGGCTTTAAGGAGCCTTAAACCAGATCAGGTGACCATGACAGCACTTCAGGAGAACATGGAGCTGGAGAAGATTTTGCTGGACAACGAGGCAAGCCCAATTGACAGAGCCATCGCACATATTGCAACACATTCCCGCTTCATCAACAAGCTTCAGAAGATCAAAGAAGAAAAGATTAAGGCTGCTGAAGCTGAGAAGAAAAAGACTGACAAACCGGACACGGTGCAGTCCAAGAATGAAGATGAGGAACTGGAAGAGGAAGATGAGGAGGAGGTAGATGATGATGATAATGATGATGATGATGACGATGACGACAGCAGTGATGAAAGTGAAGAGAATTGTGATAAAGTAGGTGAAAAGTCAAATCGTGTTTTCAATCAGATTGATAAATCAGGTGTTGTGGAACCAGATACAAGTGCAGAACCTGATACTTTTGAAATGCCACAATCCAAAACTGATGTCATGGCTCCAAATGACCAAAACTTCTCTTCAACTGCTTCAAATGTTCAAAGATCTGAAAAATCCTTAACAGCTTCACATGTCCAAAGGTCTCCTAAAAAGTCTTCAACTGGTTCAAATGTTAAAAAATCTCCTGAAAAGACCTCAACTAGCATTGTCCAAAATTCTCCTAAAAAGTCCTCATTTGCTCCAAATGTTCAAATATCTCCTAAAAAGTTCTCAACTACTAGCAATATCCAAAGTTCTTCTAAAAAATCATTGACTGTGAGCAATACAGAATTTAAGAACTTTGGTAAAGCAGACAAAGAAAAGAAGACCACTTTAAAACCTCAAAAGAAACAAGATGTTCCTCAAACTGAGAGACTAGATGCAGAAAAGGATGATGAAGAGAGCGATTTATCAGATGATGAGGAGGAGGAAGAGAAGGAATACTTTGATGACAGCACAGAAGAACGTTTTCACAAACAGTCATCTCAGTCTGAAGACAGTGATGATGATGACTTCTTCATGGGCAAAGTGAGCAAATTCAAGAAGCGGAAAAGTAACCAATCTAAAGTTGTGGAGAAAAAGAGGGAACTTCCAAATGCTGACAAGGAGGTCACCAGCAAACCTCGACATGACAGCCTGGGCAAGTTAGAGTCTGTATTCTGCTCAACGTTGTCCAAATCCAACGTCTCTTCTCAGAAAGCAAAGTATGGGTCTCGGAATGATGGCCAGAGACCCCCTCGATTCCAAAACCAGAGGAAAGGTCCTGAGGGTCGGATGAAAGCTTCCCAGTATAAAGGCCAAGACCTTGGTTCTGACAAGAGGACTAGTTCTTTCACTTCTGAAAGACAGACTTTTAAAGCTGCTGGACAAATGCAAGCAGGGCCTTCAGGGGCAGGAAGGGGTAAGCCAAAGTTTGAAAATCGTCAGAACCAAAATTCCAAAGGTCCACCTGGAAAGATGTCAAATCAACCCCAGCAATCCCTTCATCCCTCATGGGAGGCCAGCAGGAAGAGGAAAGAGCAGCAGGCGCAAATCACAGCGTTCCAAGGAAAAAAGATCAGATTTGATGATGATTAAAAGTGTCTGTTAATATCCATTTGAAATATAATAATGTGTATGGAGTCAATCTAGGGTCATATATACTTGCAAAATAAATTTTAAAAAGTATAAATTTGCAAACAAAAAAAGAAGTATTAAGCAAAAAAAAAAAAAAAAAAGCAAATCTCCAAAAATCGCAACGCAAAAATTAAATTTTGAGAAATAAAATTTATTTTTGCTAACAAAATAAACACCTGCAAAAGGGAAAGTTATGCTTAGAGAAATAAAAATGAAACTTGCACACAAAAAAGAACTGTAAATAAAAATTAAGCAGTGCAAAAAAAAAAAACATATTTGCTATAAAAAAAAACAACAACTGATACTGTATATGTACTGCCTTTACAAAACCTGTCCAGTCAATTGGAATGCTCATTTTGATTTGCCTTTTAGCCAACCGTGAGTTTATGATGCTGTTTTCACTGCCGTAAACTTCCAAGTTCCCCTGACTCTGTCCCCTTGTGAAATCAGATTCACAAAGTGAAATGTGCAGAAGAGTAAAGTGCAGTGAAAACAGCATCGCAAACTCATGGTTGAACATACACAAGTATTTTTGTGCGTGTGTTTTTTATTTTTATTTTTTTTGTGCACTACTTGATTTTTGATACAGTTTGTTTTATGTTTGTAAATGTAATTTTTATTTTTCAAAACAAATTTTCCCTTTTGCAATTCTTTGTTTTTGTTAGCATAAAACAACTTTCTCAAAAATAAATTTTCGCTTTGCGATTTTTGAAGATTTGCATTTTTTTTTTTGCAAAAATTTGCTTCATTGAACCTGCCTCCAATGAAGCAAAATGAATATAATATATATGTAATATATATGTATTACAGTTGCAAATAGTTTTTTTTTTTTGCACTGCTTGATTTTTATTTGCAGTTCTTTATTTTTGTTTGAAATCCTTTTTATTTCACAAAACATAATTTTCTCTTTGTAATTTTTTTGTGATTTGTATTATTGCATTTTTTTTCTTTCTTTGGTCAATTTAGTTTTTGTTTGCTATTCTTCATTTTATACTGCGAGTAAATAAGGCTTTGTATTGATTCCAATGTGTTCCTTAAACTATTTTCTGTGATCAAAACAAGAAGATAAAACAGCTTTCTTACAGTTAAAGATTGTTCAAAGCTACTGTCAATTTTCTGTCATATCTCGCTCATTTCAGTTTTTATGTTGTATAATTAAAGAGTTCCAAGTACTCAATAGTTTTTAAGGTAATAACTTTACTTTTTGACTGTTGTCTTATTGAAGTTGTAAAACGTTTTCTAAAGTCAAGCTTTAGGGTTTTTTGAAAACATATACACACATTTTTTGCCCATATAAAGTCCTTGGTAATCCTGAATTTACTGTAGTGGAAAGGTAATGTGAAATATATTTCAGTGTTATTGCAGTGTAAGTAACTTGTATTTATACAGTTATTTGTTAATTTTTACTCATGTTGTTATTGTTGCGTTTTATAATTATATAGCACATTGCTTTTACAAAATCTTATTTCGATTTGAATTTGTCATTTGAGTACTAGAAACTAGAAATGCTCCTCAAATGTCTCTGCAAATCACTAAAATATTTATTCCATTACAGTTAACGTCCATTTCATTGCAGTTGATATAAATGTTTTTAAGACCTTTGCTTCTAGTCACAGCACTTTTCCTTTAAAATGATTTGATGGCAATTTTTTAGCAGCTTATTTAGATTAGTGTCAACTTCGTATCCATCTAGATTTAATTAAGATCTGTATGTAGTAGTGTTTTTAAAGGCTTCCCTGTTGTCTACCTATAGATCACTTTGAAGGATGTAAACAAAAAACAATGGTTTCAACATATTTCCTATTATCCATTGTTTTGTCTAAAGCTAAAGAAGACGCAGATTGATAAATAATGTCATGATAGCTGTTTTAGCATATGATTGAATTGCCTCTTGTTACAGTTATGAAACAGTTTGATTAAAAGCAAGAAATGTTTATGGGCCAATGACATGACTACATTGAAATTATCTATTGACCCATTATTTTTGATTCACTATATAACAATTAAAAACAAGGTTTTTATAACAATATTTGATTAAAAATGCCCATAAAGTTATAAGATTTTGCTAATTAGAATAAGTTTTCACAGTCTATAAATAACAATTTTAATATATTATTATATGTAATGATGAAAAATCCTGATTTTATATGATATTGATGCTCTTTTTCTCTCAGTTTACACAAAGGTCCCTGTCTAGCGAAATTTCTAGGTGGCCCAACCACTCATGCAGTGCTCTCAGCATGTTTTTTTATTTTGAATTTTTTTTTATTAACAAGAACCAGCATGTACAATACAATCACTTTACATATCTTAACAAGAATAAAATAAGTGAGGAAAAATTGAAATTAAAGGAGAAGAGTAGAAGAAGAAAAAAAAAAACAGTGGAGAAAGTACATAATTATCAAATTATATACAAATATATTACGCACATTTTCCAATTTTAGTTATTAACAATAGTTATTAATGCACTTTTAAATTTTTGTAGAAATAATTTTGTGGGATAAACTCTATGAAGTAATTTAAATGATATGTCTTTAGCCTTACTTGTAATAAAAAAAAATTGAGGTAATGACCATACTAGAGTCCAGTTTATATTATTAAATATATTGTTCCAGTGAAAAAAATAATATATGGTATAGACATATTTTCTTTTAAGATTAAAGATCTAATTTTGTGATTATTAGGCTTAAATCTCTCAGCATGTGTCTCACATCTAGCACCCTCCAGAGGAGAAACCTCTATTTAAAAAACAAAAAAAAATACCATCGTGGAATTTCATTGGCTCCACTATACCGACACGTCAGCACACGAGGCCGGAAAATAGATTGCCTCTAGCGAATGAGTTCACATATGCAAATCCGTTTCAAAAATTTCCCGGGAAATCTGAGTTTCGCGGGAGGACCTTTCGCGCGTAAACCTCATCCCCTACTTCATTGTCCGCTTCCTGGAGCCATTTTTCGCTGAAGCAAGAGCGAGATCGCATCGCTTTTTAATCGCTTACATCGGGTGTTTTATCCTTTAGCAATTGCACTCATATTACAGCTATGCATTCCTAGCACTGTCCGCTACCATCATTTATGATCATTTTACACCCACTCGCCCGGATTTGGTAGAAAACTAGCTTCAAATCACAAGTGGGACAAAGGGAACCTGCGCCTCTGAGGATCATGAGAAAGGGGGGTTCCTCGGTCCCAGGACAAGTCATGTTGACAGGGGTTGTTAGAGCTGAACAGCACGGTGTTTTTACTGCGGTTTCCGATCGACGGTGTGCAGTTTATTCCAATGCTACCCGTATACAAATAAACACACCGCCGTCCACTAATAACGGCTGTGTGCCCGAGGCTTCTGCTGACAGTTTGTACACAACTCCTCTACAAGGATCCACACATGGGACAGGACTGCGACCCACGTTAGGACGACCACCGGTAAATGACTTGGTTTAATTCTGTGTTAAAGTGTTGCACGTTCAATCCTGTAAATGTTAAGTCGTGAGGCTAAGTCCACTTAGCCTACTTCTGCTGTCATCATGGCTACTGCTGGAGCTTCTTTAAGTCCATTCAGTCTGCAGGTTTATGCAGATTCTGAACTAAACTGCACGTTCATGCTATTAAACAATTTAGCACATTAACCAAATGTCCCCCCAAATATGCATGACGCATAATGATTGTTTACTACAATGAAGACGCCGCATATTTCCGCAATGTAACGTTTGAGTTTGTGCAGTATAACTTAAGACAACACGACTGTATTCGTATTAAACAATGTTTCAGTGCAGTATGTCGTTGTTCAACTTCAATATTGTATTATTTTAGTGTTTGTAAGTCGCTTGGTTGTGCAGTTGCACGCCTCTTAAAGTTTTTGTCAAAGCTCGAGAGTCGCCGATGTAAATCGTTTTTTGTGTGTATAATACATACCCTATGTGATGTATTATCGAGTGGATGTTCTCTGATATCTGTGTAAAAGTTGGCTTTTCCGTGCAAAAGCTTCAATTAGTGAGTCTAGGCCCTGGTTTGTTGTCTTAGGATGGGGGATGGAGTCCTTTCTGAGCTCGCGTACTCTGTGCTAAGCTGAATGCTTTGCTAACTTGTTTTTATCGTTATAAAGTGCTGAAATTCATGACTGCTGTTAGCTCTTTAAGTAATTTTCTACGTAGGTTCGATGGTTTCCATATTCTCCAAAACCTAAACTAATGTGTGGTTTAATATGTTTTATAGGTTTAAGATCATTTAATTCATGATTTAATTACGACTTCAAACTAAACTTCACTTCATTGCTTTAAGTTAAAGTTGACAAATGGCCAACCTTTTAACTAAAAGTACGATGTGTAACGTTAGTAGAAAGCTAATGAAGGAAAGAAAAGAGCTGTATTGCAGTCATGCAAGGCTAATTTAAATTCTACAATAAAAATTATCACGTAAGAGTCATATAATTGTGACAATAAATATTTAATTGTGGTCGTCCTAATGTTAATCTTACCAAATGCATAAATGCAATTCAAATTACGTTTGGATTAAAAAGAAAATGTTTTAATTCAATAAAATTGACTTTATTTAACAACTGGGTTTGTTCCACAAAATTACTTTTACAATATAATCTTTAGGACTTAAAGCATTGATATTGTATTGTTTAAAAAAATAAATGTCTAAAAACATAGCGTTATTTTAAAACAGTTGTCATTTCATGCTCTAAAGCTGACCTTTTAATATTAGAACTATCATGGTTTGAAAAACAGAACAAAAAAAAGACACTCAACAGCAAAGCTAGAAATTCTTAATCTAGATAAACCGAGATTTCCTTCGTAGTTGCTTAATTCATGTATGCAGTGTATTTGTGCATGTCATGCGAGAGATGTATTTTCTGCTTGTTTAATGATGACATCAGTGTTTTTGCAAAATGCAAAAAATAGATCCTGACTGCATCTATAATTATCATGTAGTCGGTGCTACTTTCTTAGTTTCTCAGTGGTCACTGAGTTTAAGCCTTTGGAAAAGGAGGACAGCCATTTTACTGCTCCCCTCTACTGTGTCTGTGTTGTCATGTGCATTTTAGTTTGTGTATTGTTAGTGAAATGAGTCTTTTTAAAATGCTTTAGAGATGTATAAGGTGCTAGCTTTATTTATATATATATATATATATATATATATATATATATATATATATATATATATATATATATATATATATATATAATTTTTTTTATCTAGTAATTTTTACCAACAACTTATTAGCATGTTTTATGCAGCGAATGCCCTTCCAGCTGCAACTCAACACTGGAAAACACCCATACACTTGCATTCACACTCGTACACTGGACAATTTAGCTTCTTCAGTTCACCTATACCCAATGTCTTTGGACTGTGGGGGAACTGGAGTAACTGGAGGAAACCCATGCAAACATGGGATAACATGCAAACTCCAAACAGAAAACCCAACTGACCCAGCTGAGGTGCGAACCAGCGAATTTTACCAACTGCGCCACTGTGACACCCTGTATACTATTCTATTTGTTTTTATCTAGTCTTTTTTCCATCCTTTCCACATGAAGTTTTTCTGTTTGGTTCAAAGTACTTTGACTTTACTATATATTTAGTTCCTAATGCACATTAATGGTGTAAACTTGGGGTTTTAACATGTATGTAAAGCAGGTTTAGGCTGGTAATGTGTGCATGTGTGTATAGTTTTTATTTATTTATTTATTTCTGGGGTGGAATTTAGGCTAAAAGGAGGCTGGAGCTCGACATCACAGACCACCAATACAGTGAGCCAGCTAAAACTCTTCGAAGTCGCAAAGGAGCTCTTAAACTGAAGATTCCCAAAGGTATTAAGTTAATTCTTTTGCTCCACAATTTTTATGATGTAATAAGTATGCAGAACTACTGGCATTAAATTATACCATCTAACCAGCCTGCCTTTCTCAGGCTTCAATGTTAAAAAATGAACATTGACGTCTTTTGCATTTTCAGCCCCCAAAACCCCACCGGAGAAGACTCGATACGACACATCCTTGGGCTTCTTAACTAAAAAGTTTTGTCAGCTTCTGGCGCAGTCCTCTGATGGAGTATTGGATCTCAATAAAGCTGCCATTGTACTCAACGTCCAGAAGCGACGTCTGTATGACATCACCAACGTGCTGGAGGGAGTGCGCCTCATCAAGAAAAAGTCAAAGAACAACATACAATGGCTGTGGGTTACTAACAGACTTGCGGTTCACATTAGGGCTGCATGATATTGGGGAATGATTGATTAGTCCGATATTTAGTTTTTTTTTCAAATTACGGGTTATTTTTATGTTATGGTATGAAAATATGCAGGTAGTATTGACATGTTACTTGAAGAGTTCTAAATGGAAAGGATAAATATCTTTAAATTAAGAAAATTTCACAAGATAGAGGTCTGATTAGGGGTGTGAACCTACACTGATCTCAAGGTTTGGTTATGATTATCATGCCATCGACTTGGTTCAATTCGATATCTCGGTGCATTGGGGATGCTTTCCATAAACAATTTTATATATTACTTGGCAACACAATAATTGTATGTATTTTTTTGTAAATTTACATTTTATATATTATTTGTGATACAATTTTGTCTATTAATACAAGCGGTCAGATATATGAACTGTAAGCTAAAAAAACAAAAACAAAAAAAAAACACTCTTTTTGAATGTTTTAAAACTAAAGTCCAAAAACAAAGTGAGCATTTATAGCAAATAAACTAATTGTAATAACTAATTGTGCACAGCTATCTGCTTAAATAGTTGGAGCGTTTTAATTACTCATGGTTTCCTCCCTTGCTATAGTAAGCCACCGCCATATAACACAAATGTAGTAAATGATGTCTGTACAAATTAACTGGTTATGATTATTGCTAAACCAATACCAAATTGTTTGTGTCTGCATCGCGGTGCATCAAAGTAACAATTACTTTTTACATCCCTATCGAATTATAAAGTGTTTTGTCATTTTTGGGGAAAAAAGATTGTTTTTGTATGGTTGTAAAACGTGGATAAGATGTGCATTGCAAATATACCAAATTGCTGTAACCTCTGAGTTTTAACACTATTGTTGCAATACTATTAAGTTATTCTCAATTTTAAACAATGTATGCAGTCAAGACTTTATTTTAACAATGTGCTTGAGAATACATAAAAACATTGCCAGGCAGTTTGGGGGTAACATTGTGAATTCCATAGTAATGGTAGGTTTAGGGTAAACATTGTGAATTCTTTAGTAATGGTAGGTGAAAGGTGCCCAAATGTCCTACAACTTCAAGCAAGATTGTAGAAAAGTTTTATATTCCATAAAGCAACAAAAGGATTTATGAATGGCAGTGGTTCAATACAACAACATTCGGTTGCATATTGCCAACATTGCAAATATTGGCTGTAATATGACTGCCTTCTACTTTATACAACATACTTTATCAATGGTCGCAAAGTGAGTTTCGATCCAAGTGCAGTTCTCATTGTAAATAGACAATATTAAATACTCGTGGGAATGGAATCTTTTAACAATTTGAGTTTGTTTTACTTTTAGAAGTGAAAATCTTTCCTTAAGTGTTAAACACTCATAGGTTTGAATGTTTTTGGACACACTTCTGGCAATGCAGATTGCAATCAAATCTAAAGTTTACATATAATGTTTAAAGTCACCCAAAAATGAAAATTATTAATTACTTATGTCAACCAATGAAAGCCTTGTTCTTTTTAACACCAATCAAGGTATTTTAGGATGAAATCAGAGAGCTCACTCATCCTCTATGTACTGCAGAGATCTCAACTCAGTCTAAAAGACCTTAAAAAGCCTCCTCAAAACAGACTACATGACTTCAGTGGTTCAATCAGAATATCATGTGAATTCTAATTGTGTGCGCATAAAACAAAATTTAATGAATTATTACTAATCAATGTTTCTCAGTGTCAGTATATTCTGCATGTTTACACGTCACATGACATGCATTTATTTGCATTTAAAGGCAATAACCTAATATCTGTTTGGAAAATGACTAGTGCAGTGGTTGCAACGGATGTGAACTTGTCAACATCCATTGACATGATTTTGGAATTATTTAATGCGGGAGGAGAAATGTATCCACTCCTGTGGATGTGATAGAGAGAATTACTAAAAAAAAAAAAAAAGTTTAAGTAAAAATAAAATCATTGACATTTCTTGATTAAATCCAAACAAAAAGGTTGTTATTTAATATTTGAGGACATGTTAATACCAGCCTGGAAATGAGTTAACATATACAGTCCCTAATTAGCAGAATGCACAAATTAAAAGTAATTTTGCATTGTCAAATTTAGTTTTATGTCGTGCAGCTCTAGTTCACATTTTTAAGTTTTATTATATTTTTGATTGTAGGTCTGAAAAGTAGTGTTGACGTTTGTTCTGGCATTTACAGGGGCTCCAGCCTGCCATCAGACGGTGGGCTTCCATCTCCAGCAATGCAGAGTCACAGCCTGGCCAGAGAGATGCTGGCGCTCACTCAGGAGGAGAGACGTCTGGATGAGCTCATACAGACCTGTACGAGGAACGTCCAGCAGATGACAGAGGAGATCCACAGTCAGAAATATCCTTTGCTAGCAGTTAGCCGTACGTTTTCTAAGTGTATAATGGTTATTTGAGGACAGAAAATCAGAGTGCGAGAAGGAAAGCAAACCCGTATATGTTACATGCTTTGTCCTTAACCTTTCTCACATATGCCTATGTGACCTATCAAGACATTCGAAGGATAAAAAGCCTAAAAGATCAAACCGTCATAGCGATTAAAGCACCCTCTGAAACGAAGCTGGAAGTGCCTGATCCAAAGGAGGTAAGTTTAGTTGACCTTATACATGTTATGTGTAAAAACATGTTAAGTCAGGAGTTACATGTGGACCATTTTCTACGTTTGGTAAAACAAATATTTGCATTATAATTGCTAAACTGTTTTTCTTCAGCGAAAATGGTCAAGACATTAGAAGATTAAAGAAAAATATCTGAAATGAACCACATTATCATTCAAAACTTATTGAATTCCCACCTTTGCCCTTTAGATTACAAATGATATCTCTAAATACTTGGCAGATGGAAAGTGTAAATGCAGCAGTAATAAACTCTTTGTAAAATGATAGTAAAATCTTTCTTTTGCCAACCGGACCATTCAAGACTCTTTAGGGTTTGATTGATAGTTTTATTATATCGTTTTGTTATACTCCACATTAAAAAAGTCATGGTAAATTGTGTTAAATGGTAGTTTTTTGTGTCAATAATTACGTACAGAAGTGTTGCAGATACATACCCCATTTATCAAATGTTAAGGGAGTGGCTCATGGTCATGATCCTGTGATAAAATGCAAGAAATCTACAAAATTAGCTTGTAAGCCAAATAGTGTTTTCTCAAAAAAAAAGCCTCCTCAAAACAGGTCACATGGCATACGTTTATTTGCAATTAATGGTAGTAAATTCATATCTGTTTGCATAACGATTAGCACAGTGGCTGCAACCCATGTAAACCCATATACATTCATTTTGGAATTACTTAATGTGGGAGGAGAAATAAATTTTAATTGCACAACATTGGTTAAAGGCAACCTTATCATTTCACAATAGCTTTTATTAACTTTCGGTAAACATCACCGAAAAATTGTGAAGAAATAGACTACTGCACTTTCTTGTGGAAGTGATATAGAGCATCACCTTAAGTAAAATCAAAACATGGAACTTGCTTGATTGAGTGCGCAAGATTTTGATACAACACCGGCACTGCATGTTCCTCCATGTCGCGTGTAGTGATGGATCGTTTTTGAACTATTTGTTTATTTTGAACAAATCTTTTGTATGACTTAGGGAGTGAATCATTTGTGCATGTGCTCGGTTGTACAAGCGGAACTTCTGTGCTACCTTGGAGTGGTATGTTTCATGCAGAATGCGCACGTATGGCTTCAAACTATATTGATATGAAAAATATTGGATAATCCCGCATCGCGTTGGGGAATCATGTCGATATAATCCAGAACTCAATATACCGCCCAGCCCTAGATTCAATCGCAACCCTTTTTGTTTAACGTGTGAACACAATGACCAATCATAGGCATTCAAGATCTGTAAGAACATGTTACTTTAGACATGTTTATAATAAAAAGACTGTCTAATATGTCTCTCCACATAAAACTATAAAATGTGAGTCATATTTTGTTTACTTTTTATTTATATATATATATATATATATATATATTCACGCCCTATTCACACGGGGCTTCAGCGTCAACGCTTCCCATTCACTTTGAATGGGTGACGTCAGGCGTTGCCGAACTGCATTGTGGATCCGTCGGCGCCGCTTCAGAAGCGTTCCTCGCTGCAGAAGTTGGGACCAGCTCAACTTTTCAAGCGCCGACGGAAGCGTCAGCCAATCAGATCGCTGTATGCAAATACACCAGCTCAGACAGTGGCCTATTGCTGACTGAATTTCATTGGCTGACGCTTCTATGACGATCGTTTCAGCTCCAACTTCAGACACGCCCTCTGTCAAGCGTTGACGCTGAAGCCCCGTGTGAATAGGGCGTAAGGGTGGAGCCGAACCCGAATACGGTATTCGGAAAGGCACGAATAGCGTGTTTTTACGAATGCTTGATTCGAACAAATACTTGAAAAATTATTTGTATTCGGGAGCAAGAAAAACACTATCAAAAAGCAGCGTTTCCTCATGAGACCACAGTGCATGCCCGCGTGAGAGTGAGAGAGAGAGAGAGAGAGAGAGAGATGCTCAGTAGTCGGAGGGCGGGGCGAAGATAAATGGTGTCAGGCACAAGCTTCTCCACAGCAACAGACAGAAGGCTCGGCTGAGCGAAAAAAAATACTTCACTGCATCACTATTTTTGTTAAATAGATTTTTGTACCTTAATTGGGTTCCAAAGGCAGTTTATAAACTTGTAGCGGAGTTGAAGCGGAGTTTTGAGTTTGAAGGGATATTCTATGACATTATTGACGTCTGCAACCGGGTGCTCTGTTTACGCAACGTTAGCTCTGTTAGCGCGGTAATTTAGACAATAGACTGTTGACAGAGTAACGTTAACGTTCGTTTATAAAGGTTAAAACGATGCTTTTGCAGTTGTGTCGAATAGTATGCACTTATGGGAGTTATATGGTACGTCTAAATTACTGTCTTTTGCAGACAGCAAGATATATGCTATAGGCTAGTTAACCTTAGCATAGCTTCCCGTCACTTTTTATTAACTTGAAACTCCTCAAATACATTTGGGCACCATGAAAAAGAGTGAAAAAGACTACTGCTGAGCCATTTCTTATTCCTTCACCAGTCAAAAGAAAAAAAAACCCTTCATGTTCTGTGTGGATTCATTTTACAGTTAGTGGAGCTGCAGATAAAACAAACTGATACTGTATAATGTGTGCAAAAGTGAAATCAGCAGAGATATTAAACATCTGTCAACATCTTCTGTCCATAATCATTTCCTTTTGGCTAAATCCCTTTATCAATCTGGGACAGTGGAATGAACCACCAATTTATCCAGCATATGTTTTACGCAGTGGCTGCCCTTCCAGCTGCTACCCAGCACTGGGAAACATCCATACACTCTCTTTCACACACATACAATAGGGACAATTTAGCTTACCCAATTCACCTGTATTGCATGTGTTTGGACTGTGGGGGAAACCGGAGCACCCGGAGGAAACCCACGCCAACATGGGGAGAACCAAGTCGGGGCTCGAACCAGCAACCTTCTTGCTGTCAGGCGACAGTGCTACTCACTGTGCCACCGCGCAACCTTCTGTGTAATGTATTATCACATGCACTAAAAGCATCCTCTCCTGATACTGTCTGTGAACCCCCCACAAGCATCAATCCCCTCAATCAGCACAGCTATGTTCTGCTAAATCCTCCACAAGCACCAAACCATCAACACAGCCACATTCTGCCCCAGAAAGTCAGTTTAAAAAAAAAAACAAAAAACAAACAAACAAACTTTGTGTCTGTTTTGTGGCAGGCAGATGACAATAGCAGGGCTGTATCTTTTAGTATTATATAGAATACTTTTTGTTCTGCCAGATCTCCCAGGCAGGGTTTTATTTAGATTTATTTAGTTAATTTTAGTTTTTGGAATTCTGTCCATTGGAAAGAAGTTCTTTCAGAAGAAGAACAGTTTTTTGAAGTATTATTTGTTTTTATTCTGTCTATTCAGTGTCCTTCAACAAGAACGGTGGTGGTGGGGTTCATAATATTCACAATGGTATTTTATTAGTTGTTGGTTTAACCATGGATGAGATAATGGCTTCTATGTTATTTTCTTTTCAATGACATTTCTTGTCACATGTTCAAAAACAACAGCCAATATTGCATGTCTATAATTTATATAATGGGTTTAATTAAACAATACTTTCACTATAACGTAAATTAG
Organism: Danio rerio; assembly: GCF_052040795.2. Taxonomy (NCBI): domain Eukaryota; kingdom Metazoa; phylum Chordata; class Actinopteri; order Cypriniformes; family Danionidae; genus Danio; species Danio rerio. The sequence goes on along the minus strand of NC_141039.2, from coordinate 31,436,502 downwards.
AAGTGTAATAGAAAAAAAATATATTTTTGCGCCATTTTGAATTTTACTCGAATACAAATACAAATACTTTTCCCCCCTCAACAAATACAAATACCGGCTGCTCCGCACATCCCTAATATATATATATATATATATATATATATATATATATATATATATATATATATATATATATATATATATATATATATATATATATATATATATATACACACACACACACACACACACACACACACACACGTTTAAAAGAAAAAAAATTTTAAAGATCAAGTCCTTTTATTATATAAACTCTTTTGTACATTTTCTGGAATAACTAACCTAACAAAAAACTATAATGTGAAAGATATTGTTACCATGACATAATCTTCCTCATAACGTGAAATAAACTTTTGGTCATTCCACCCAGCCCTAGTTGTTACTTTGGTTTTAGTAGGCTTTTTCATCGTTTTAAATGTGTTTGCAATGTCTTTCTTTTCAGAGTTTACAGGTACACCTGAGTAGCTCGAAGGGTCCTATTGATGTCTTCCTCTGTACGGACGGTGGTGACTCTGGAAGTCCACTACAGAATGGGCTGGATGTAAATGGAAATCACCCTGCGTTTCTCAAAGTCTCCCAAGGCAAGAACTCCAGCTTTTACAACAGTAATATTTGGCCTTTCAGGAAAAAAATAATTGCTGAAAAAAATAAATCATTAAAATTTGAAAGGGTTTTTAGTGGTTTGTATACCATTCTAGTAAAACAGTTTTTTTAAGGACTAAGGCACTTCAAGCACCCTTTTATTTTGTAAAGAACTGTGACATATTAACTATTTTTCAGATGTGTAAATGTGTTTCTTAGCCTGAACTTTATTGCCAAGGATTATTTTTAGAGATTAAGTTTAGATCAGGGCTCTGGGCTGGTCTTTTCATAACTTTAGTGTTTTTAACTTTGAGGAGCTGACTTTCTTTTGCTGTTTGATGGAGCTGATTGTCCTGCATGACTATTGCTGGCTGATTGAGTGATGTTGCAGAAAGAGCTTCTGATAAACGCTTACATTCACTCTGCCATAGGGCTGCTCATTTTGGTTAATTTTGCCAACTGACAATCGCTGCTCGTTAACTGAATATTAATCGTTAACAGATTAATATTAAAATATTATTTAATAAAAAAAATGTATGTGCCTATTTTGTGTGACAAATAAATATTGAATTTTAAAATACTGATTTATTTTAACATGCGAACAGCATACAAAATGTAACGGAGCATCTTCACGCACATGCAGGGTTTTTAGCTGCAAAAAAAACAGAATAAACTAAACAAAAATATTAAAATAAATACTGCTCTAGATCTTTTTTACTTCAATGACAAATTTAGATTACAAACCGAAAACACTGACTGAATCCTTTTTAAGAACCGGCATAGGCTGTTCTTCCAATCATGTTTTTTTTCTACCGTCAAATAAAAAAGAGGCTACCTCAAATAAAACTATCCATAGTAAATGTACATATAATTATTGCTCCTTTGTTAATATTATATTACAAAACCTCTGTCAACATTTTTATTAGAAGTCATTAGTTTAAAGATTGTCTTATTTATGATTATGACTTATTTCCTCAGTCTGACCCACGGTTCATGTGTGCGCGCAACTTGTAATGATAGACAATAAACCTTAAGGCTCTATGTTGACTTTGTAAAGTATAGGCTACTACATGGTATAACAATTTTGTTGTTTACATATGATGTTGCATTAATTTGCATATGTTTTATAAGCTGTAAAATGAAAGCCTCAGTTTGGTGCGAAGTTATTATTATGCAAAAATCAGGAAAAACTTTGAATTTGTTTAATTGGTGGATTAGGTTACTTAGACTATTTAAAAAATGTATATTATGTAGATCAATTATCAACCTACATCACACATGACGTCCCACCGTTCAACGGTTGCAAAAAAAGACTGCAATAGTAAATATGTGCTGTTGTGCGGTAGGATGCCAAATTCGAGTCTAAAGTCCAAAAATAGAAAACTTTTACTAAACACCACACTGCATCACTGCCAACTGCAGACATCTTTGGCTTAAAGGGAGCTAAATGAAGTGATGACCTAATTAGAAATGCTTGACTCTGCAGTTCTCATGTCATATCAGGTAAGTTCACGCTATGCTGAATCATACACATCACTTGTTTTTGATTGCAGAAATGATTTCAGCAAAAACAGTTAGATATAGTTAATTAAACTGCGGACACTGAATGCTAAAAATGAAACGTGAAAGTGTAAGTTATTATGGTAAAGTTGATTTTATATTCACACATTCATTCAGTGACAACTTGTGACACTCCCTAAAGTGTTTATCACGCACTTTGAATATTCGGTCGGAAATAACCTGCTAATGTGACATGAAAACAACATTAACACTGTTTATTTGACTGTAAACAATGTTGTACTTTGATAGTCATTGGCTGCTAATACGATTTCGCTATTAAGAGTTTGTAAATAGGCGAGGCAGTGGCACAGTAGGTAGTGCTGTTGCCTCACAGCAAGAAGGTCACTGGTTCGAACCTCGGCTCAGTTGGCGTTTCTGTGTGGAGTTTGCATGTTCTCCCTGCCTTCGTGTGGGTTTCCTCCGGGTGCTCCGGTTTCCCCACAGTCCAAAGACATGTGGTACAGGTGAATTGGGTAGGCTGAATTGTCCGTAGTGTATAAGTGTGTGTGTGAATGTGTGTGTGGATGTTTCCTAGAGATGGATTGCGGCTGGAAGGGCATCCGCTGCGTAAAAACTTGCTGGATAAGTTAGCGGTTCATTCCGCTGTGGCGACCCCGGATTAATAAAGTGACTAGGCCGACAAGAAAATGAATGAATGAGTTTGGAAATAATACTTTTATGAAATCATATTATTATAGAGAAAGTCAGAATGTGTGAAAAAGCAAAAAAAAAACAAAAAAAACAACAACTTTACCTCCTATGTGTAAGTTCACATACCCTGCCGTACAGTTGTAGTTCGCTGTCAGAATGCAGTCCTTTTGCTTGTTGATGATTATTTACCCAGGCCTTGTATAGCTATTGTCTTCTTTTCTTGTCTTTGGCTAGGCAGAATCTCGGTTTTTAGCTCTACATGGTGTTGAATCTGGTAATCATGGGACAATATTTCTTGCACATGACCACACAGAACAACATTGTTGGCATCCAAAGACTTGTGGGCCTTTAACTTCTGTCTTGTAAAATTACTTGGAGCTTCAATGAGATTGTATATTTGGGGCTGGAGGCTTGGTCATTTCGTCTTATCCAATATTCATTGCGAGGGTGCTATCGCAAATGGACCTGTCAGATAAACGCTGCTCACTTTAACATTAATTTTGCCGGATCTCTGTGCTTATCACTGAGTGACGAGCTGTTATAATACGCTGAAAGCATTATGTAAATAATATATAATATGTAATTAATATATCTTATTTCTAAGACACCAACAAACTCTGTGCTGGATCAGATGTCATGCCCTTGTTGTAAATGCTAGCGCTCCCGGTTTTTATCTGCCACCTCCCTGCGCACGCATCCTAAATGTTTACAAACATGGTAATTGGTCTATAAGAACTATTAATAACTTTAATTTTCCAAATGGAAAAGGTTGGTTTGTTGGTTGTAGCCTACACTACATCATCAATAGCCTTTTTGTTGAGTTTATGACGCGGCTCCAGACAGCACAGAGGCAATCAGCATCAGCGCTGGTTTGTCAACTCATCTGTGACAAACTGACCAGAAATATCCTTCTTTCATTTTGCTTCTTTGGCAAAATACATATGTAGGCACGTGTGGTTGCACGTGTTAAGGTCCTGTGAGTTAACAAATATGTGTTGCACATTGAGTGGCTAATCACAGTGAACACGCTTTTCTGTTCCAAAAGCAAGTAAAACCATTCAAAAGATGCGCCTCTCAATGCATAAAGCGTGTTTGCCGTGATCAGTCCCTTATCCAGTCAAACTTTAAAAATAAATAAAATAATATTTTTAATCGTTTAACTGATACTAATAATCGGTTACAAACGCACCCTTTCGGTTAACAGTTAATCAGTTATTCTGAGCATCCCTACTCTGCCATGTAGATTTGTAGGAGTCCATGACCAAATTAACTGCAAAACTTGACACTTCACATCCACCTTTCACTGTTTTTATACACAATGGGCCTCATTCATAAAATATTTGTAAGTATAGGAGTAAAGTCTTTGGAAGCGGTGTATAAATTAAGTCTCATATAAAGTCTCAATAAAGAGTCTCAAACGCACCATAAACAAAATTATTTTGATTATTCTGCATTTCTTTAAAAGGTTTAGCTGCAGCATTTTTTATGAATACAAAAAAGACTAATAGGCCGTATGCATAACAATAAACATTGACTTAATGTTTGTCCAGCAAAGCATTTTTAGCCAGTTTCAAAATGCAACGCTCTCCTCCTAAAAATGGGCAGCTGGTGCCACTTGAGAACATGGTGGCACAGCATTTTCCAGCTGAGACAATTTGGTTGCTTTTGATTTGGCATTAATTATGGATCTAAAAATGCAGTTACATGTAATATAACCATCTCTCTTGTTGTTCAGTCATTGTAGAAGAACAGTAGGATGGTTGATCAGTGTATCCGTCTTGCACCTCCTTCACTGAATGGATGACTGTTTGACAGTGACAAGCACTTTACCCAAAGTTACAGGTGCAATAGGTGATTATTTTCAGAAAAAAAACTTTTTATTAGGCTGGTTCACATCTTGATGGCAATCATTAAATTAAGTGGTCCACATGTATTTATTTGTTGTCAAATATACTGTGGAAGGTCTGAAAATTTCTAGAGGCTGACCCATCACCCTGTCAGAATATGTAATTGCATACCTCTGCACACCCGGTTTGCACAGAAGTCAAAATGACTGGAAACGTCAACAACCAATCTTTTTATTTTATTTTTTAAAAAGTTTGCTATTGTAATTTATTAGTAATTGTACTATGAAGTAGTAGTGAATGTTCTCTTTAGTGAATGTTACGTGATGAATTGTAGTGTGCAGTCAAGTTCCCCTTTAGGAGGCTTGCCTTTGCATTGTGTTTGCTTTTAGTGCTATCAGGAAATTGCTAGTGTTTTCCAAGATCTCCTGTTGCACTTTTAAAAGTAATCAGCTGCGTTTAAAAATTACATACTTCAATACTATATAGTATGCTAAAACAGTATGCGAGTAGTACCCGGATGACCTACTACTTCCGGCGAGATTCTGAAGTGTGCTGTACCCTCAATGGATGCTATCCCATGATGCAACAAGAGAGAAATTATAAATGGGAGTAAAGCAACGCTACTGATGTGGATGGTTCATGAGAAATTGGCGGATGTAGTACGTTCGAGTTCAATTCATACTGCTCACATTCATACTGTATAGAACAGAATTTTGTAATGGTCGAGTAGTAAATTTAACTTCAAATGCTGTACTTATTGAGTAGTAGGCGATTTTGGATGCAGCTATCAACTCAGCTTAACTTGTATATTAGTATATAAAATGTTTTGCATCATTTATACGCGAGCACAGGGAGCAGATGTAATTTTTTCATACAAACTATTATTAGGAAAATTTAAAAAAAATTTAAAAACTCAAATGTATGACAAAACAGCTTTAGAACTGATTTACGCTAAAAAAAAAAAAAAAAGCTTGTTAGAGGCACTTTAGTTTGTCTTCTATGGTTTGCCAGCAAACATGAAGGGTTCCCATCAAACCTGAATAGATGTAAACTAGTTTTCGTCACTACAGTGAAGTTCTCTGTTCATAAAACCTTTTTCTCAACTTAGGCTTGCTTGTACTTTAAATTCTTTTTGGTGGTGAGCCATTTCAGCCGCATTGTTGAACCTATTGTCTGATGAGATTCTCTGCTTTATCCTGCTCACTCGTGCATTTGTCTTTCATGGACAAACAGCCTTTTTGGGGACTTGAATGAGTTGGTGACATTGTAAAGATTCCACATTCCAGAAATCACAGATTGAAACAACAAGCTTCTCTCTCAATGGGCTGAAAGCATAATCACTATAACCTTCACCTGGACAATCTGTCACTTTAGAACGAATTCAGTGGAAAAATTAGGCTGTTAGTTACAGAATTTGCAATTAAAGATTTCATTCACCCAATAAAAAATGATTCTATTAGTTACTCGCCTTCATGTTGTTCAAAACCCCTCTGATCTTCTTCGGCAGATTTTCTAGGTGAAATCTGAAATGGGGCTGTGCGGTATGGGCAAAATAAACCTATTACGATTTTCTGTACATTATTGCTATTTCGATTTTAATCACGATGCAATTGTATATTCCAGGCGCACTCAGTTGAAAACATCTCTTTTCAGACAAACTTTAAATGTAACTTTTCAGAATGCCACAAGTCGGGTAACTAGAACTTGCCAATCAGCTTCATACTTTGTATAGAATATACACATTTAGGTAGACTAATTACCTCAAATAATACAAACTTTTGGAACTTCAGCAATCTTTTGTTAGTTTGTCATCTTCTGAGAAAACGGTTGATGGTCGTCGAGCAACCATAAGCGAAAAAGGAGCATGAGTGCAAAGCGTGTTAATGCTGAAGGAAGTGACGCGTTTGTGCTTTCCACTTGCTTAGATGCAATATATGACTGACTTGCGATTTTACCTGGTTCTGGGATACATCAGCCTTCCTGTATTCAAAGTAATCAAACATCCAAGATGCTGCCCTTTTTTGGCACCAAGTCTTTTTTTTGCTTATCCCTGTTTATGCAGCCTATTCAGTCTTCTGTTCTCACTCTCTGTTTAGCCGTGCTTTGTTATGATTGGTTCAAATAGCATACTGTGGGAAAATCCTGCTGTTGGGTGATTTAGAAATTGTGCATGTCCAAATTGTGATTCGATTTCAATTAATTGCACAGCCCTAATCTGAAAGCTACCTTATTCTCCATAGGCCGTAAGGTTCCTGACTCGTTGAACGTGCAAATATAACACACGTACACACACACACACACACAAAAACATGTCTTCAGTGGTTCAGTTATAATAATATTAAGCTATGTATATACTTCTGTCCACACATAAAACAAAAATACCAACTGTATACATTAGTTCTCAGTGTCAGTATACTGCCTGTTCATGAGGAGAAAAAAAACAATAAACAAAATCATTGCTTTTGCTTTGTTCTCGCAATGAGGGATGTCGTCTGTTTTGAGGATGTTTTTAGACTTTAAATGAGTCCGAAACCTTGGAGGATAAGCTCTCAGATTTCACTTAAAATATAACTTGTCTTCTGAAGGCAAGCTAAGAACTCTAGTAGGCTTGGGCGCTAATATGGTATACCCCAAGATCTAAAAATAGCAATTGTATAACGGTATTGAAGCGGGTACCTTCATAAAAAAACAATGCACTTATATAAAAGACAAGTATTAAATATTTATTTAATGCCTAAAAATGCGTTTGCATGATTGTCATTACGGTACATTGTGGAGGAGAGAGAGGTGAGGTAAGATGGCGAGTTGCGCACCAAGTGACCTGGTCTCGAAAAAGAACACAACCTCTGCAGTTTAGTAGTATTTCGGGCTTCGTCTGAACGAGAAGGGAGAGGTGGTAAATATGAACTAGAGGTCTGCTTTCCCACTGCTCTACCGCGGGAGCCACAGGACCTGACCAATTTCTTGCAGTGCTGGATTAAATTTCCAAATACAGCAAGCAAGCGAGTACGCACGCGCGCGCTTCCACGTGGATGCTGTTTGTGTGTATGAATAGGAAAGAGCGTGATGCTTTGTGTCCCTTGCTTGCTTGCTTGCTTGCTTGGTTGGTTGTGCGTGCGTGTGTGTGAAGCAGAGAGGTAGAGACAGAAAAGAGGAACGGTTTTTCGCAATGGGACTGTTTTCAGTGATGTTCTCTTTTTGGTGACTGATTTTGTTGTACCACATGGAGAGTAATAAGTGATTGGACCAAGTCTAAGCCTTACATCATATATTTTTTTATTATGCACGCTGATACCGTTTACCAAGGTAAAATAGGGAGGAGGTTTGACGGTATCAAAATTTGGATGCCACCCAAGCCTAAACTCTAGCTTGGAATGATGTAAGGGTGAGCAATTAATAGCATAACTTTATTTTTTGGGTGAATAACCTGGGTTATTCAACGCTTAAGAGTACTTGAATTTTAGACATGAATTCAAGGCCTGGAAAGTACTTAAAAATAAACATAGGTACTTGAAAGTGCTTGAAATTGTGGTTTTATTGTGTTTATGGTGTTATTTTAACAACTGTAGTTTGCTGCTTTCAAAAACTGAACAAAAAAAGGTACAAAAATTGTTTAAAAAAAAAAAACATTTTTAATACAATTTAAATCTTTTACGAAAACTATGACAAATAATGCCTTTTATCAATATTTTAGAATCTGCATTTGAATATTACCGGTATTAAATGTATCTAATTGTATTAAAGTTCTTTGAACATGACAACAGTCAGCAGATTTTGAAAGTGACATTCAAAACATCATTATGGACATTTTAATGTACATATTAAGTGTAAGTGAAATGTTTAGTACAGGAAGGATTTTCATTGAGCTCTGTATGCTGAAGGTGTGAATTACAAAGATGTCTTTTTTTTATTTTTTTATTATTATTAATGAGTTAAAAAGTCCTTGAATTTGGTGTCCATGAAAGAGTAGGAAGCCTGAATAACACTTCAAGGACATTTACACCATGTGCCAAATTAGCTCTGATAAATAGGAGGTATCTGAGACTGTTAGGATAATTTCAGATTGGACTAAGCCATGACCTCAATTAAAACATTTGCAAGGTATTACCTAAATTTGATCTTCACTGTATGTTCCGTTCTGTTCTTCAGAAGCTGCTTCAGATGGACCGGCTGATAATGTGAAGATGAACGGCAACTCTAATGCCAGCGTCAATGGTTTTGGGCCAGTGTCTGGAAATGCCCCCATGTCACCCCTCAGTTCCTCCTTGTCCTCCATTCTCCAACAGCCAGAGGAGGCGATCCCCTTCGTGCCTCTGTCTCCTGCTCTCCTCAGCGACGAATACATGCTGGGCTTGGGAGATGAGCAGGGTATTAGTGATCTGTTTGACTCCTGTGACCTGGACACGCTAGCACTGGATGACCTCCTTAGGATATGAGTGACCCCGGAGTCCTGCTTTTCAAGTTAGTCGACCAGTTATTTTTGCATCCTGAATGAAATCTGAATTGACAAAAATGACACGTGTGAATTTTGAGGACAAACTACAGACTGAATTTCGTTTTTCCCTCGTTGTCACATTTGAAATTCAGAGTTTACGCTTGAAACTCAAGTTTTACCACTAAGGGATTCAAAGTTTCTCTTGTCTGATACTGTAAAGATGAGTTTCTGTACATGGATAATGTTTTAAAAGTAATTTTTTAGTGTGGTGAATTGCATGAGTTGTGTGAGTGTCTATCAACTTTGTCATACTGGTCTTTGTGCTCTCAACAAATATATCGCAGAAAGGTCACAATATAGAGTATCTCTCTAATGTCAATGTGATCATTTTTGTTTGTTGAGTTATTCTTGCTTGCTTTTCAAATGGAAAAAGGAAGTGTCTTAGCATTATAGGCTAGCTAAAAATCAAAGAATACTGTACCCTTATTGATTGATCGATCCAAAGTGCATTTGTTGCATCATTTTGTATTTCACTCTAGCATTTGCACAGATCAAGGTGTGAGAGCTATGTTGTGATCTGTCTAGTGATGTGTGGATATATGTAGAATCAAATCTGTTTGACAGTGTCTTATCACTTTGTTACCAAATGGTCTGGGCAAATTTGAACATGCCTGTGTTAACAATGAAATGCTTCTGTGAGTTCTCATTTATTAAAGTTTGTACAACTTTTAGATTGGAAATGACCCTAATGTAGTCCCCTCAATGTTGAATGTATTTCAGTATCTGAATTGCACTGAAGTCTTAAAGCCATGATGGACGTCTGTGGCAAAACTTGCCCCAATGATGTAACATTTAGTGTCCCACAGAGAATTTTAAGGTTTTTCAGTAGCAGGATTGTTTTGTTTGTAAAATCAGATATTTCCCCCCTCAGTTTTGTCCATTCCAATAAATTAATCATTATACAAAGGCTGCCTAAATAATGTAAAATGATTTATTCCTCTTTTTTTTCTTTATATACCTTAAGTCCTGCAAAATAGATTAAGCCAATTTGTTACTTTAGTTTTATTTCTGTAACTTTTAGGTAAGTTCAGTTGTTTAATACTTCAAATTTGAAGTAACTTGTTAATGCAGTTTTTGCTGTGGTTAAAGTAAATTATGGTACTTAATTATGAATTAGTGCTAATGCTCACTAGTTCTTTTGGTTCTGCATAGGAATGAGGGTATTGGTCATATAGAACAATGTTATGAGTAATCTATTTGCCAGTATGTGTTCTATTCTATACAGTGCAAATTTCGGATATTCTATCCTAAATGTAGATTTGATTTTCTTTTTTTATATATATATAATTAGGCAGTTTTGTGTGCCAACGTGTGTGAAAATGTAAAGTTTTATATATGTGGATTGTAAACTGCTCATCTGTTTTTTGCAAAATTGTTTTTAATAAAGTTATGAATTTCTGCACATTTTGCCAAGTTGATATTGCTATGTATCATTTGTATGATCAGTGTTGGGTGTAACGTATTACAAGTGACGCAAGTTAGGTAATAATATAACTTTTCTAAATAAAGAGTAAAGTTACACATTACTTAAAAAATTTAGGTATTGATATTGGAGTTACTTTTTTAAAATATGTAGCACAAGTTACTTTTTTTTTTAAATAATTGGCTTTTAAAAGTAAATTGCTGAATTTTAAATTGAGATAAGAGAATGTGTTCATTATTTTAAACACATGGGGGGAAAAAAAGAATTGTACTTGAAAATGGTTTGCACTTCGTTAATACGACAAAAAGCACAAAGTAGCAAACATTGAGTTAAAGGCCAGCTTTGAAAATCAACTTTTGTAAGCTGTTTGTGCAGAACTGTTTATATGTATACTGCGTCCACTGTTAAATTAGAGTGATATAAACAAGTCTCTTTTTAAATTTTTCTGACATTAAAATAGAACCAAAATCCTAGTGATTTTGAGGCTCACCGCAACGTCATGTAGGAGTGCGGGTTTCCCCACCCACCGAATTGATTGACAGGTGCCATGTTTCTATAATAACATGTAAACACATGTCCACAGAACATTCTTTTGCAAATAAACTGGGATTAAAATATTTGTTACAACTCTTTTTATAAGTTGTCCAAGCCTAAAACGTTAAAACCGCCTGTTTGTAATAGACAATAAAATCATATAATTCTTAACCGCTACAATCACCACGGTGTCAGTAAAGGCTAGTGTGTGTGTGTGTGCGTGTGTGTGTGCTGCAGACGGCATTTGTGTGACACTCATTTCAGAAAGGCTTGAATAAACTCCACCACAAATACACAAAATAAACTTAATTGGTATTTTTGACTAATGTACTGAATTAAAGTTTCATCCATGTCAGTCACTGTACTATTTATCTGATGTAACGCATGGTGAAAAGCAGACACACTGGGGAGAAGCAGCTCATTTGCATTTAAAGCCACAGTCTACAAATACAGCCGCAGTATACTTGGACACAAAAAAGGCAAATTCTGGAGGCTATAACATCCTACGTTATTAGTTTTTGGTGTGTGTGTGTGTGTGTGTGTGTGTGTGTGTGTATGTTCTAAACTAAATGAAGATTATACAGTGTTGTTAATTGCAGAGTTCCTAAAAAATAACTCAAAAGTAACACAACGTGTAACTTACCATAAAAAGTAACTAACACAGCTAGCTACATTTTAGGAGAGTACCTCAATATTGTAATGCATTTCTTTCCCCAACACTGGGTATGATGGTTATGGTATAAATGTTGTTGTTGTTGTTTTTTTTTTCTTTACTACCAGTTTCTATAGCTGGTTGTATTTACATTTTGTGGTCATTTCTTGATCACGATTTGTTGATTCTGTTGAGATGTTTACTAAACACTGCCAAAAATAAAAAATAAAAAGTTCTTAGAAGTTGCTCTGTGATCTTGCATGCTGCAAAGATTCAAAAACGTTGTTGCATTCATAGAATTAGGGTAAAGTAACTTCCCAGTGGGATCGGATGTGCTACTTTATAATTTCCCAAATGTTAATGAGAAATGAAATCGGTTTAATCTAAATTCCAAATGAAGTGCATTTAAAGATGTGAAGTGTCAATCATAGAGCCTTGAGGAAAAAAAAAATCTAGTGACTGATATTAGGGGGTAAGTTGAATCACTAGGGAGTTTGTAAAGAATTTTCTCTTCAGATAAAATATTAAATGTTAGAATAAATATTGAATGTGCAGATCTTGAGCGCACTGTTGAATTTAAATTTGATATTAATGCTCCGTTTTTACATTCAATTTTTTTTTAAAGCCTCCCTCCCTAGCTTGTCAATGTCAGTATGACTGAGATCAAATTTAGCCAATCAAATGAAAGTAGGTGGGGGTTTACTGTACAGAGAAGCCCTGTCATTGAATCAAAAATGTTAGTTTACATTGCTGTCATGCAAATTAACCCACAGAAAAAGGAGGTGGTATTCGTCATCTTTAACTGAATTAATAATAATAAAAAAATAGTTTCTTCTCAGGAATAGCATTCCTTGTCTTATGTCCGTTTGATGGCTTGAGAATAACTGTTTCAAGCAGTTCTCTCCAATCATTAGTTTACTGTGACATGGTAAAGAGGAGTGTGTAAACAAAGCTCAGCCCCTATTTATTATTCTATTTTGGGAAATAAGTTTGTTTTACCAAAGGGCATAAGCAGTACATCCTGTGTACTATTAAAAATGCTCTGTTCCACACAACTAGTTCATGTTGTTCCAACACAAGTTTTTACTCATTTAAGTGAATAGAACATAAAACAATTAAGTTGTCTTCAAAAACTTAAGAACTTGGTGATTAATCTCATGTTAAATAAATATTTTAAAAGAATAGCACAAATCTTTTAGTGTACTGAATGGCTTTACTGAGGGAGAGCTTCACAGGCACTGACGCATTTCAAGTAACGCGAGTTAATTAATAATATGACTTTTCTAAGCAACGAGTAAAGTAACAAATTACTTTTTAAAAATAAGTAATAATATCGGAGTTACTTTTTAGTTTAATTAATCACTTTTAAAAAATAAATTGCTGAATTAAAATTAGTCACAATGAATCACGCAGTCAATGAGTTAATGTGTCCATTATTTTAAACGCATTGAATGACACAATCACAAAAAAATGAGATTTAAACTGTTCTTGTAAAGTTGCTTTATACACACACACATACTTGAAATATATATACTTGAATATATACATACATACATACATACATACATACATACATACATATATATATATATATATATATATATATATATATATATATATATATATATTTATATATTTCAAGTTTACTGCAAACTTGTAGATATATTGAAATATTTATGTATACTGGGACTTTCTTATAGTATGTAAAAATATAAAATAAAAACAGAATGCAAGAACTGGATAACCTACAGTTACTACTGATGAACCATATTTCTATGAAACTAAAGAAGATGATTTACAAATAGAACTGCAACCTGCAATGTCTGCATTTTATTCATATATATTCTTACAATTTATAGAACATACTTTAAAAAATAGCCAAGGCGCTAAAATTCAAATCTAGTACCGAGACAGCACATTCGGCTGATTAGTGGACATTTTTAAATAAATAACAAAAAACTGCACAGCGTTTTTGTGTAAAGCACTTTTTATTTTTTGCACAAATTTTAATGTTTTAAAAAAAGAAATTAAACTAGAGCTCACTACACTTGTCTTAAAAGTGCTATAACTTATTGTAAAATAAAATAAGTAAATAGGTTATTTTGAAAGGAATTAACTTTTTTTTTGTTTACTTCCGGTCCGGATACTGTTTAATGTTGCACTCAAGTTAGCGTGATTTGTATGAACTTTGCTTCACACGGACTGTAAATATGCAAGAGAGTGAGGTAAGTAGGCCTAACTGTTGGTGAAACATTAAAAATATTTGTGTTACGATTGAAATATTATATACTATAATATCCAGTAATAAAGGCTATTTATTTCCCTCAAATAGTGATCATTTTAAAGTCAAATATGATTCATTAAAAACCCTTATAGAATCTAACGAACCTTTTCACGACATACAATTAAAAGTGAACGTGTACATATTTTAAAATATTACTTGCAAATAGTTCAAACTGTGTCCATTCCCAATAGAATTACACATGGTTTGCTTACATTTAGGTAATTTGCGTACCCAATAATGTTAAAAACATACTCAGTGCGCTGTTAGGTTGGTATTTTTTTTAAATTACTTACCCCTAATTTGGATTAAGGCCAACTCGAATGATCACATCTATCACAAATTTTTGCCACACAGCTCCTGTGAAGACTGTCCTTCCCTCACTTGCCATTAGATGGCATGTTCTTCATTTGAAAGACAGAAATGCCTCTCAGCCACAATCTTGACAGGCTTTTTTTTACTCATAAAATCAATGCGTTGCCATTTAATGTACATTGCTTCTTTAATAACCAAAGACCATTTCACTATTATTATATTCATATTTTATAAAGGCGTGCATATTTAACGTCACGTCATATGGTTTCTTTTAGCAGCACCTTTCAAGATGAAAAACATTGCTCGCTGTAAAACATTTATATGCCTTTTTTAAATTCCTGGTGATTAACTGTTTAATTTCACAATATTTCTGTCAGGTCCATCAGAGCAGAGACAGTGTCGTCAGAATGAACAGACGGACTGGTTCTTCTACAGATGTCCCTTATCTCAGCACGCGTGCACTAATGTATCAGCTCTGAGTCTGTCTGCTCTTTGTCTGCAAGAAAACAGCAGTGAATGGGCCAGGCGAGGTATGATGTAATTTGTTTTGAGTGGCCGCTGCTCTTCTCCGCCTGTAGGAGGCGCTGTTGGGACACCAAAAAGGCCCGAGACGCACTTAACCTAATTCCCCAGTTTTGCTTGCCAGACACTAGGTTCATGGAAAGTCACAGATTTTATCAGTTATTCAAATTATAGTAAGCATCCAGCAGTTAAAACAAATGGCTGCAGCTGTTCTCATTGGTTATGTGAAAACTGATATTTGTGCGCCCCTGATTAATGCTTCATTCATTCAGCTGCTGCTGTTGTCCATACTGGCTCCATTGGGAAATGTCAAACCAGACAATTGCAAAAATCCACACTTCATTTCAGCCCACGTGCTTACACCCTGTTGATCAGATTTTTTTCCTAAATGAGTGTGTTTTATAAGTTATAATTGGATAGTATTGGGTTATAGAGCATGTGGTTGAGTCTACTTAATGCATATGAACGTTTAAACATCTCCACAGCGTAGAGTCGCTACACGTGTACAGCATACGCTTCTCCTCATTCATAAAAGCACATCGCTTGTTTTGATGGGTGCTGATTGGTTGAGAGCTACGCTACGCTGCTATTCGCCGCATCCTACGTGGCCAATCAGAAGCAGGCTGTTCTCCATTCCCTCTGCTCTGTGTTTCAGAGTTTCAGTAGTGAGTCTGACTGCTCAACTGAATCCTTTTTTGCCACGGTGTGTCGGCAGTGCTGGCCAGAGGTCTGTGGATGGTGTAAACCCGGATAGAATGTTATTGTAATACAATCAACAGGGCTATATGCATCACCGTGAGCACATAAAACACAAAATCTGTTTTGAAATCAGTCTGGATAGGTGTTCTTACCCAGAGTTTCAGTTTGCACAGTAAGAAAGGGAGATGTGAGATCTGTGTGTTGACGCTGTAGCAAAAACCGAGGCAGTTGAATTGAGTGTTGTAATAGGATGCTCATGGAAGGATTCTTGCTGGTTGCTTGCAGGTTTGTTTGATATCACATCACAATCATGCTTTTCTGCATTGCTTTTGCCTCTTAGTGCAATGATGAGGGTTAGCCAGTTGGAAATGTGTCTTTTTCTTTTGCTTCATGCAGATGTTTGTGATTTAAACCCAGATGCCTGATTTGTGGACTGACTTACCACAAGCAGCCGGACAGCTGTCTTTTCTGTCTACCGACCAAATGGCTGCCCAAAACATTACCCCATACTGCACGTGTTTGGCATCATTTATACTAAATGGGCTGCCTGTGTTTTGTTTCGTTTGTTGGATATAATTGTCTACAGTCATTTTTTTGCATGGACATGCAGGCCTTGCATCATACTGCTTATCTCTTCAGCATGTTTTTGATATGTTATATTATACATGATATTCACTAAATGGATATACTTGATTGCAAAGTAAATATCTTGCTTTTTGACATTTAATTTGATTATGAATTAAATAAAATGGAATATATGAAAAAAATATATCATTAGCTGGGTGACACAGTGGCTTAGTGGTTAGTACTGTTGCCTCACAGCAAGAAGGTTGCTGGTTCGAGTCTCGGTTAGGTCAGTTGGCATTTCTGTGTGGAGTTTGTATGTTCTCCTCATGTTCGCTTGGGTTTCCTCAAGATGCTCCGGTTTCCCTCACAGTCCAAAGACATCCGCTATAGGTGAATTGAATTAACTAAATTGGTGTATGTTTGTGAATGAGTGTGTATGGATGTTTCTTAGTACTGGGTTGCAGCTGGAAGGGCATCCGCTGTGTTAATTATATGCTGGATAGGTTGGTGGTTCATTCCACTGTGGCGACCTTTAATAAATAAAGGGACTAAGCTAAAGGAAAATGAATGAATGATATATTTATTAGCTAAATATACACAATATGTTTGTTTACAATTCTGATATTTCAGAATATGGAAAAAATATTTTGTCGACAAGAAACATGTTAAACAAGACATTGCTAGCAGACTAATCATCACTTGTTGTCACTTTTAATAGCATACGTGATGTGCATTGATTGAAGCACAGTACTAGTGACTGACTTCCAAAAAAAAGTGTATGAAGAAACAATGGCAGCCAAAGTCTTGTGTTTTTTACTGTTTAACTGTCTTGTCATAAAAGGATGACAATCTGACAGTAATCTGTTTTAAATCTGCATCTTTGGGCGGGACAGTAACTTTAAGATTGTTCTCTTCTGGCTTTTTATCAGTCTCACAGTATTTTTTTTCCTTTTTCTGAAAGTCATGATAACACTGTCATGGAGTTTTTCTTTTTTTTATTTAAGAAAATTGTATATCACAAGGATGTATTTTTATTATCTCTTATTTACCGCTCTCTAAGTTTACCCAACTATGATGACTTCCACTGCTGAGAAACCCAAAAATGTGAAAATGATCTAATGTTCAGTGTCACAGATTTGACAAAATTGTGGAGGACCAAACAAATTAAGCATATGATTCCTTTATTCGTTTTCTTTACCTTTTTCCTGTTCGGACATCAAAAAGAAACGTAACCCATGCACAAACAGCAAATGTGACAGAGGTGCAAGATGACTCAAACAGACATGGGTCGAAATTTGGTAGATTGAAGGGTTCACGGCTCTACCATTGGACAAAACTTAACTAGAACCATGAGTGCCTTTCACAATCATTCAGCACAGACGTCCACTGACTTTCTGTTTGGCAGTCCATCAATTTGTAGACCATAGAAATGAATGAAATTTATACACTATATACAACCTGTTGCAAACTTGACTTCTCACAAATTTATTTTAAATATTTCATATGCCAATGAAAATATATAATAATAACGTAACACTTTATTTTGATAGTCCATTTGAGTATTGGTAGACTGCCTGCTTATTTTCTGTTGATACTGCTCCTTCAACAGACATTTAACTGACTGTAAGAGACTTTACAAGTACATGTCAACTTGCACTAATTCTAACCCTAACCCCAACTTAAAAGTCTACCTAAAATCTAATGGGAATTAGTTGGCATGTAGATGCAATGTAACTTAAATTCAACAAACAGACTATTAAAATAAAGTGTGACCATTAATAAACTAATATGTAAAGTCAAAAAACAAACTATTGATTCCTTATATGATATACTGTTTCCACCCCCCAAAAAAATTGTCATCAGAAAAGCCAGAGGTTTTAGCAATAGTTTTGCTTTTTGTTTTATTTGTGAACGCTGCTCAAAATGAACACATTACATATTATCAAGCATTCATCACTCCCTCATTATGATTTAAAGCAGAGATGTCATCTCATTTTAGCTTAGGGGCCACATGGTGGAAAATCTATTCCTGAGTGGGCCGGACCGGTAAAATCATGGTATATATAACTTAAAAACAACAGCTTCAGATTGTTTTCTTTGTTTTAATACGATCAACACAAAACATAAAGCTGGAGCCTGAGGACAACACAATATTACAGCAATTCACAATGTTTTGGTGACTAATTCATATGAATTCAAAAGATCTCATTCGAACAATTTAGTATGATTTGCCCATCCACCAATGACAGTTGGGATTTGGTGTGTGGTTGTTGGATGCCACACATTTTTTTTATATCGTCCCTTTTTGTATGACAACTGACGAAACATAAAAATAGTTACGTTTTCTTTTGAGAACACCTCAGTGTGGTGTGGCAGGGCATAGATGTGGTCTTTCTTTCTGAGAAGGCTTTCAAACTAACGCTGGTTCAGGCTTTTGGATCAGAAGAAATTAACAGTTGGCAATTGCTATTGTGCCATCGGGTGGACACAATTGGAACAGCTGTTTCTTTTATTGAAAAATAAAATTTTTATACTTTACAGAATCATCTGATTAAACCCGTTTGTGGGCTGTACGTTTGACACCCCTGATTTAAAGTCTATGTGAACTGGAACTTGCTGAGACTTTAATTTCAATATGTTGATTATGATATACTTCCAGCAGAAACGGAATATTAAGTAGGGGCGGGACTTTCTCTTTGTGCACTATTCTTTCACAGCAAACTAATAGTAAGAAAGGCATGGTAAAGAATATTGTGGCTGTAACCATCAAACTGACCTGGAAGAACTGCATGTGCAGAAGCAAAACATCAGATGATAATTTATTGACGATTACCAAAATATACATCTTTTTTCAGCAGATTAATTGTTCGCCTAATAAAAATGTGCACCAGCAAAATAAACATTAGTTAAAGGAATGAAGGGTGAATACATTTTTAAGCTGGAATTACTTTTTTACATTGTTGATCAAGACACACACAAGCATATCAAATTATGCTTAAACATGCATGACATGACATGTACTGGATAGATATCATAATTGCTCTTGCATTTAATTTAATTGAACTGAATGTTATTTGTTTCCCAGAGATGGGTTGGGGCTGGAAGGGCATCTGCTGCGTAAAAACTTGCTGGATTAGTTGTCTGTTCATTCCACTGTGGCGATCCAGGATTAATAAAGGGACTAAGCCGACAAGAAAATGAATAAATATTATTTGAATTTGCTTGAATTAATTTAAACAAATAACAATATACATTTAAGTATAGAATTAAATAAATACTAAACAAATAATAAGTACACAATTTAGGTCACATTAAATACAATTAATAATCACACATTTTTGTTATATTCTCTGTTTGCCTACTGAGCTTACATAAGATTGCTTAATTATATATGTGTTCAGTGTCTATATAAGAACTATACAGTCACAATGCAGGCAGTTCAGTGATGGATAATTAATCAGACAGAGTTGTCTGGTGTCAGGAAGAATGTGTATGATTGATCCAGATGGTTTCGTTTCCAGATGGGAATAACAGAAGGAATTCTTGAGGAGTCAATTTATTGTTTGGGTAGTCACAGTTTTTATACATACATTTATTAGCAAGTCTTTACAGTATATATTATGATGCGTGACAAAACCATCATTCAACCAGAAGGTAATTGTTGCTTACATTTCAGTATTACATTTAAATTCACAACTAGATGCAATGTGAAGGTACAGATGCTTTCTTTGTATTGAGATGTAATGAATTACTCAAAAAATAAAGCTTTTACAATAAGAATATTATAAAAAAGCAACTTTATTCTGTGCATTAGTTGTTAATTGAATGGAAATAGATCTCGATTTTAGCTTATAGATGATTGAAAGACAAATAAAATAGGTGTTAAAAAGCCAAATAATTGGATAAGATCACCTCTATCTTTTGGCCCCAAAATGCAGTGATAATGCAATGTAATTAGATTTTCATTGTGGCTGCATTTTCATTGTATGGCAACCAACCAGTCAACCAACAGAACAATTGTTAAATCTATTTTTTCTTATATTAAAAATTAAAATAAACACATTAACACACATTGGAATGATAATTTTGTACTCCATGCTTTTATTGTCACACTCCTTCTTGCAAGAGAAATTACATTATGTTTGATTCTGAAGTATGATTGTCTATAGTTCTAAATGAATTGCATTATTGAGTCTGTGGGAGTTTATTTGATGAGGATTCCTGCTTTGTTTTGAACTAAAGGTGAGATATGAAAGCAGTTATTAGTATATTCCTATTGTAGCGTCCATGTTGTAGCAACATAGGCTTAATGAAAGGATTTAGTGAGGTAGAATCCCTGAAGTTTGGCACGTTGGCCTGTCTCTTTCATTCACTGACCTTGGCCGTCGGGGATGAGGTAATTTGTGCCCCCTGCATAAGCAGCAGCGAGTGACCGCCAGTTTAAATTGGCATGCCACAGATATGCAGCACTGTCCTGGTGAGTGGCCAGTTTGTTACAGAAACAGCACATTGCAATTAAGTACACACAAGTGACTAACTCAATCCATTTTATAGTGTTAAAGCAAAATTAATGTAACATACCCTCACTGCTTTATTAGGGACTCCTGTTCAACTGACCATGAATGTAATTATCTTATCAGCCAATCAAATCAACAACTCGATGCATTTAGGCATGTAAATGTGCACAAAACAGACGTTTAAATTGAGTGGGGAGGAAAGATAGATCAACTGGGACAACTAAGTAAGCATTAAATTAAAACATATGTTATTTTGTAATATGAGGTCACTATAAATGCTTTATTCATATAATATTCCCTATAATTGTATATATTATTATGAATATTTTTATAGTATAATATCCCAAAAAAACTCAGTGAAGTTTAACAAACTAATTTAAAGAGGATTACCCCACATCAACTGTCATAAATAAACCAATCAGATGAATTCAAGCCTATATAAATAGCTAATTTTTTAACCTCCCTTATCTTTGTTTTTGAAGAATCCCCCATGTCTCTTTTCCTTACTATACCAATAGGAGCTCTCAAGACCTACCTGATCTCAGACCCCCTTCTATGCTAAATGACCAGGCAGGAGACCTGAGCTCAAATCCAGGGTTCTCTCTTGGGACAGTATGCCAAACTTGCCATCAGTATCAATCATTAGTGAAGTGTGAACTCTTTAACTCTGTCTTAAGGTTCTAACCTTACATAATCATACCAGTAATATTGTGAGTAAACTATACTTCACAACATCTTATGAGATCTTAGATATTTCTCAGGAATTTTGGTTTAAAGCTAGGGAACAAGAATATATAAGCCTGCACAGAAGCCTTCTATACCATTTCTCTCTGTGCTCTGTGGACTCTCTCTTTATGCTCCAGGGTTTACAAAGAAAGGTTAAAAAAGAAAATATCCAGCAGCAGTTTTGTGGTCAAAAAAATCCATTGATGATACCAGAGGCCAGAGAAGACATGTAAACAGGATTCGGCTGAGAGATGGACAACTGTTAGTGAAATAACCTCTTGGACTTAAGGTCTGGAGAAGAGCATATCTGAACACACAACATTCCTAACCTTGAAGTAGGTGAGCAACTGTAGCAGAAGAAGAGCACAATGGTTACACTCTTATCAACAAAGCACAGCAAACTAAGGCTACAAGTTGGACAATAAAAGCCTGGAGAAAGGATTGCCTTGCTGACGAGTCTTGATTTCTACTGTGACATTTAAATGGTCAGGAGTTTTGCATAAACCAAATGACAATATGGATCATCCTTGCATCAAACGTTCAGGTTGCTGTTGTTGGTGCAAAGCTGTGGAGGACATATACTTGGCACAGTTTGGGCCCCTTTAAGTCTCTGGTATGCTTTAAATTAAGTTGTTCTTCATTTGAGGGGTAAAAGAAGTAGGAAAAGGCTGAGTGACAGTATAGTATTTACAGACACTCCAACACCCCCGTGCTACAGTAGGATGGGTTGTAAAAGTGTCACATGCTCACATGTACCCCTAAATACAAAAGTGTACATCTGCAAGTAGCCTTCTCTACATCACATCTTTGTTTTCTATTTGCCATGGAAAGTTGCTGAATGTTGTGGTATGACAAGGGGGGCTTCTCGTTCGGTGTGTGTGAACCCCTCAGAGTCTTTTAAATCTCTCTTCCAAGTAATTGAAGAGGTGCTGATACATCTGTACCACCTCTGCTCTTCGACTCTTTGTTGTTCTCCTGTCTGACCCCTGTGAAATGAGAAGAATTCTAAAGTCAGAGTTCCAAAACCAACGTCACTTTGGTAAACTTTTCAAACTGGTAAATCAAACTCAAAAAATTATGTCATTTCAATTAATCTGATTTGCATCATGGATGTTAAGCTGATAAATCTGCAGCAACAATGTGATGCTGTCATATCAATCTGTCATGGACAAAATCTCGGAGCAACATTTCCAAAACCTTGTTGAATCTATTCCATGAACATTTAGGTCTGGGGTCCAACTTGCCTCAACACACCTGCCTTGAAGTTTTAAATATACCTAGTAAGGCCTTGATGTATGAAGTAAGACCTTGTATAATGTGACTGAGCAATTGTTGTCTACGTAATGCTACAGTTGCACCAACCAATGAAGTTGGACCAATGTACTATGCAAAGACTGTAGTAGGTAGTAGTAGACTTCAGAAATTGTTCATCATGTGGTCATTTGCATTGCATTTGCATGTTTTTAATCCCCCCCCCACCCCTCCAAAATGCCTGTTGGTAATGTCAAGAGGCCAAATTAACTAGTTTTCAGATTGCATCTCATTTGCATGAGAGCTGCTTAACCGAGGTTGCTCTGCTAGGTGACCTTAATTGCCTACGTCCTTGTGAAGGGAGAAAGCAGCCTCTGATTGCAATTAATTTCATTAAGGATAGTATCATTATGACCCAGAGAATACATTTGCATGCTGTCAGGATGGGGATGTGCAAGCTGTTCCCAATCAACTTGCGCTTTGCATGTGTAGATGTTCTGTCATACTTTTCGTAAGGATGAAAAATTAGTCCAGGCTATGATGAGTGTTGCCTTCATCAGCGCGATCAATCTCACTCAGAAAAGAAGCAGATGCGTTCATTACCTTAGCGGGGGAGGTTCATAGTTTTTGCCACATTAAGTGGTCTGGTTTTGCCACAGGTTAATGTTAAGGTCTAGCTGCGCTGTTACTGTCTAAAGAAAGAACACAGGGCTGGGCAAAAGGGAATGAACTTGTTTAAAGTCTTTTAATGAGAGCATTTTGAATCTTTTGTTGTGGTGGCTATTTTTTCTAGAGATGCTTTATTGTAATGACTATTTGACACAAATATGATACATATATAGATATAAAGTAAAATTAGAAGACCTCTCAAGCATTTTTAGTTTGTCTGGATTCATAGGTTTTAGGTTTAAGTAAAGGTTTGTTAGTGTTTTATGCTAATAATGTTGTACATGACTTTTTTTTTTTAAATTTGAAAGAAATGGCATAAAAAGTTAAGCAGCAATTAGGTTTTACTCAAATGCATAATTCCAAATCACAAATGCAGTAAAACCAATAATTTCCCAATGGATTTTTCTCGTATTTTCACCTTAAAATTAATTTAACATTTTTTTTAATTGAGTTATTCACATATTCTTATTAAATGACAACTTATTTACATTATGTGATGTTTTTGTACAAGTTGTTTACATTTTAAGACTTTTTATTAAAAAAAACAAAATAGGTTTTATCTACAAAGCCAAGCTTGGCTCTATAAGGTTCTTTCTGTGAGCCAATCAGCATTTTGAATGAACACATAAGGACCAATCAGGATCATTTTTCTTTGTTTTTTCACCGGTCGACAGAGGGTAAGACCAATGACTGTAAAAAATATGGACGACGCGACAGCCCTTTTTCCCATTGAACGCCTTGAGGGCAAAACGCCTGCTTGACGGGCACAAACTGTCGCAAAAGACTGCTGAAATTGGAGCCAGACATGCGCAGAAGGATTGTCTGATGGAGCCAGAGGAGGAGCCGCGAAAATAAGCAGAGTCGAGCTTCCAATCAAACGCTTTATGTAAAATCAACTACGCCCCCCGAACTTCTCATCATGCATTTGCTGTCATATCAACACAAATGGATGTAATAACGTTAACAAATATGAGGGTTTTATATATTCAATCGCGCCAGCTCCAGGCCGCAGCGCATAACTTACTCGCGGCGTCGCGGGCTGATTCCGTCTCGCATGCGGCAGCGCCTGCTCGCTCGGCCGCCGCATCTGGCTCGATTGACTCGGACTGGAATCGGGCAGTGAGTCCAGGCATCCGGAGTAGGTCCAGCAGAGGTAACATTAGTCAGTCTGAGCTCTAAGAGATAAGTCTCCGGCAGGCGAGAATCTAGCCGGAACTGTGTTTTGCTATCTGGGTGGCTAGGCGTGTATCAGCAAACTAATAAAGCCCGAAAAAAGCCCTGAACTTAGCGAATAAACAGTGTTCCACCAGGATCATGTATGTCAGAAACTATAGTTTACTGCTGAACTCATATTGTCATGGTAAAATAACACAGAAATCGAATAATAACATTTCAGTCTACTTCAGTCTCCTGCCGAAGCTCAGACGCCGCGCTTTGAGAAACTGTCAATCACAGCTGTCAATCACGATGACACGCCCAGCATTAAATTACTGCTAAAAACAAACTGTTTACAAAAATGAAGATCTGCACCTATTTCAGCACAATAACCAGTGCCTTAATCGACCAGAACTATCTTTCGGGACATTTTATTGCAAGTGTAATATTTTTTTTTATTTGGGCTCAAGTCTCCTTCATTAACACGGAGGAGGCGGGCTTTATGACTTGTACTGCAGCCAGCCCCCAGGGGGCGATCTAACGGCCGAAACCTTCACTCAAACGTAGGCTTGCGGCACACTTGGGTAAGACCAGAAAGAAACACAAAATCAGAGTCGACTTAATAATGCGGCACCACACACAATTGAGCAGAAACCTGAAACTGAAAAAAAATGTTTGTGAATGCGATGATTTAAAAGCATTTTTTTTGTCATTGAGATGAAATGTTAAATTTTACATTGTTAAAAAAGAAACAGTTATTAAAAAAAGTAATATATTAAATGTGGAAGTTTTATTTGTGTGTGTATATAACCAGTGAAACATTTTTCAGTGTTTACTAAACAAATTTGCTCATTGTTTGTTTTCTTTTAACATCTTTAAATTTGATATTAAGCCTTGAAAGGGCAAATACTTTAATTTCTGATAAATAATTCCTAATAAATAATTTAATTCATGGGGCATATAATTAAATATCTCAACAATTCCCAGCAGGCATACAAAATCATAAGACGATAATATTAGGTTAGATGTAGATATTTATTTCAGGTGACCAAAATTCAATGTCTAATCAGCATTTAGGGACAACTTTATTTTGATGTCCTATAAAGACGTCAAATTGCATTGATATTTGGTTGATTTTAGGTACTGTTGAAAAGTGAAAATCCAACCTCTGATAGATGTCATAGTGGTAACGTCCACACAACGTCAAGATATAACAGAATTAGACATTGATATTTGGTTGATTTTGGTTTTATGTTGGACATTGGACATTGATGTCGGCCTGATTTTGGGTTCTGACATCAACCCAATTTTTAAATCCAAACAAAATCCAATGTCCCCATGACATGTTGACGTCCTGTGCCTGCAGGGTTCATATAAAGCATATAATTCAATAAATATGACCATATTAATTACATTAAAATTAAAACCTGCACTGGACAATATTTAGCACAGCCTTGTATGCTTAATTTGAACAAGAAAATATATTCACCCTAAAACATTTTAAAAAATGTTATGGAAAGCAAAAATGTAACTTACTCAAACATCAACATATTGTTACAACACCAATTGTAATTTTTTTTTTTAATTGATAAGCAGACTCAATGTATTTTTTGAAAATTAAGGCTTCAATTAATTATCTGCCAGATAGAACCTTATAATTCTAAGCGGAAAATTACTTCTGCATTTGCCAGTCTAATCTGCATTTGCCAGTTTTTTTTTTTTTTTTTACCCCAATTTGCAAATTATAAGAATTTTGATAATTTACAGTACATTTAGGGTCTCTGTCATGTTGATGTATGAAAAAGAACTGTTACACACATATTGTTTGTTAAGTGGAATGCAAAAACTTTGAAGCTCAACATCTCAAAATCATTTAGAACGCACGTAGAACCTTATAATTCCAAGGTGACGATATACCAGAAATATTTTTTCATATGATAAATAAATGTTCACTAACGTCTTATTTTTTTGGTCTCACTCTTCATAAACACTTTCCCTTTTTTGCTGAGGATTGCTTTAGAAACCACAAACACACGCCACCAAGTTGAATGAGCACAAGACTGTTAGTGTGTGTGTGTGTGTGTGTGTGTGTGTGTGTGTGTGTGTGTTTGAGGGCGACAGAGTATATTTTCCTTTCCTCCTCAGGGTAGATTTGTAATTAAGCTTTTGGGTTGAGGCTTTTCTGCTCGGCTGGAGCTCCAAAAGCTTTGGAGAGAGAGAGAGAGAAACAGAGAAGGAAGGAGAGCGAGAGAGGGCGAGCGAGCAGAATCATAATGACACTGCTCCTAGTGGAGTGTGAAATTCACCTCCCAATCCATATGCCAATAGCATCTCTCAGCAAGGGCCCTGGCGCCCACAACAGGGGCCTCCTGAGCCTTTTAACCCCAACCTCTGGAAATCAGTTATTCATTCGTTCGCCACAATCGCGAGTCCTCTGATTGCTCTGACGCCTCTAATAAATGCTCAGATTGGCTTCTGAGTGCCATGGTCCGGAATGAGAATCTCTTTTGCGTCGTTCCAGAGAGACGGTTTCTTTCCTTTAGGGTGGAAGCTTGTGGAAGCGGAACGTGTCAAATCCACAAGGGGGATCTGGAATGAAGGAGATGTGTGGGTCATACCTGAGGGGCTTTTGGTGATGAGAAGTGGCGCCTCACAATAACAGCATTTGGAACAGCACCTTTGAGAGCATCGTAACTTCAGTGTGACAGCAGCAGCATGAGCTTTACAGAGCACATTCTTTGTTGTCTTTATCGGTCTGCTCAAAATATAGCTGTTTTTCCAGCCCATTTGCTCCGCGTGTTGCGATTGTGGCCTCTGTTTCGAAATGGCAAAATGTTTACGAGATGGAACATCCTTGAAGATTTGTGTGACCAAAAATCAATATCAATCCTTGACTCGCACAACATCAAACCGCCTTGTGTTTGGTGTCATGGAGCAACATTTGAATGTTGTATGCTTCCAGTGCTAGTCATTATGATTAGCGGTAATTGCTAAGGCAAGCATCGCTGTTTAGATGATTCATACTTGGGGTTAGAGATTTGATCAAACCACTAACCCTGCATTTTTAAAGTGTATAAACACTTATTTTATGTGTCTTGGGAGTAAGAGTGTCAAAATGAGAAGATGTACTTTTAGTAGATAATGAAACATAATTTTGTGAGGAAAAACATCAAAATAGTTCATCCTATTTCCTGCCTTTCTAAGGCAGTTATTTATCTGTCAGGACCTTTGAAATTCCTAAAATCTATTGCTAAAGTGATACATAAATGCAATGCGGTCAAGACTTGCTTGGAGCTGCGTTTGTTTTGAGCACTGTCGTATTATATACTTTATTTACTGCCAAACTTTATCTGAGGCTTTATCTCTGAGAAGCTTTTGCATAATTCCACCAAGGTTATTCTAGTTTTGTTTTTTAAATTAGTTTTTAATTTAATATTTTTTGGGGGGATTTGCTGTAGATGCCAGTTTAGTTTTTATTCTTAAAAATGTTGTCTTTTCATTAATGGTTTTGTTTTAGTTTAGTTAAAATTTTGTGGTTTATTTATTTATTTCAGTTTTTATTTATTTAGTTTTAGTAATTAGGAGAATTAACAGAACACACCCAGTGTCAACCAAATCAAAGTTTAGTGTTTGTACAGATTACATTAACACTTGTGCAAACTTAATAGTAGGGCCAGACGGAATCTGCGGATATTTTTTCTGCGCATAATTTTGGTGAAAATCTGCAGATTTATGTGGAATGATTTTGGAAGTATCAAAACTAAAACCTTAATATATGAAATAAAAATGAATGCCTTTTTAACTTGTAGTTAATGTTTACAATGCAAATCCAATTAGATCCACTTCCAAATCAGAAACTTCCAAAACCTTGACACCATCATCTGAGCTTTTTCTGATGACTTGACTTGACTTGACTTGACTTTCAAGTCTATTATTCAGCTATTAAGCATAACAGAAACACATGACAAACATTTGATCATCCCATGATAAAAAATGATAATCCTAACTCACCTAAAAGAGAGAAAGTTTAGTCACATTAACATCTGACTTTGTATAAAAAGGCACATAACTATTTTTAAAGTGTATGTAAACTTCTGGTTTCAACTGTACGAGTACACCCTATTTTGAAAATTAATATTATATTACCCAGTGAATATGGGTAATATATATATATGTTGAACAAAAACAGCTTCATTAAACGGATACATTAATTAAAATAAAATTTTAGTAGCAGAACATCAATGGAAAGATAATAATGCTAAAAAACTACACAATTTTAACAAAATTGTATACATTTCCTGTTTCTCTTGATTTTTGCTACTTTTGAACTATTATTGTAAGTTATTTTATTAGATTAGCTCCCAATTTGTCTTCAGTACTGACTAAACAAATGTATATGCTAGTTCTGTCACAATTAGTGCGTTAACGCATGTGATTAATTTGAAATATTTAACGCATAAAAAAATAATGAAATTAACACAGTTGCAGTTTTTTTTTTTAAGGCATGTTTTAGTATAAAACAATTAATGTCGCATTACCAGGCTATCCAGCGTTTCCTCCAGAGTCTCATGCAATTTTGTATGTTTCATTTTTAACTGTCGAATTCAGTTTTAATGGAATTTGATACCGCATGTCGAATGGAAAGAAAAACCTCCGCATTTTGTGACTCGGTGGTCCTTTAAGGTAATCAAAAATTGCTGTTTACATGGTAGACTCTTTATAAGAGTATTATCTTCATCATATTAAAAGCGGATTATTGGTGTCCATGTAAATGTACTCAGAAAGTGCCTGATGAAGTTGCGAGCTTTTAAAGACAGCGCATTCCTCTGCCTTTCAGCATGCGCCCTGCAATGTTTCTGTAAGTTTGACGTGTTTCCCCCTTAAACACAACTTTTGCAAAGTGTATGCTTTGTGTTGTTGTGTCAGAATCCTTGTGAAATACAACGTCACTTTAGAGCGCTTAGTTGAAGCAAATTTGATGAAGGCGATCATGCGTGTTGAATCTGAAGGGAGTCGCTGCGGCTGCCCTGTCCTGTGCACGTTTTGTGTGTGTGTGTGTGTGTTTTTGTTTGTCTCTGTGTCTGTGTGTGTGCCCGCGCCCGCCCCCTAAATCTGCCTAAACGTCGTTGTCCATAGCCACTAAATCAAAAAGTTACAAATTGTTATGAGATTGCGTTGCACTCTCAGCTCACATCATTCAAAAGAAAAGGTCGACATTGTCCCCCGATAATGTCAACAGACTGGACTGTCTTAGCAACTGACTGAATGTAAAGGATGACTAAGCAAAATTGTTTCTACTTTATAATTAATGTTCTCAACTCACAGCAATACAAACTTTACAATGAGTACAATTGTTTGTATTCAATACATTATTATTATTATTATTATTATAATTTTACATTTTCCATGTTTGCAGTGCCTGTATTTTAGCATTTTTTGCAGTCCACTTAGAATCCAACTTGGAAATCAATGTTTTCTTTATTGATTGTTTGACAGTATTGATTGTTTTGAAATTCAAATGGCATTAACATGCCTGTTTTTTTATTTCTGTAATAAATATGGCTGTCAAGCCAGGATCTTGATGGTTTATTGTGGGTATGTTGTTTACATGAAGAATTCTGTGTTTCAAGTTAAACAAAAATTCTAATAAACAATTATATTTTGAATTTAAATAGTTTTTTGTCTTGCATTTACAATAATTGAACATTTAAATAGCCCAAATTACAAGTTTCAGTCTTTTAAATGTGATTAATTGCGATTAATTTAAAAAAAAAAAGTGTGATTAATTAGTTAATTTTTTTTAATCGATTGAAAGCACTAGTATATATTCACAAATATAATACTGTAAAACTTCCTATAGAAAATATGAATTTAAATGAGAGAGTTGTGGGGGTTGTACTCATATATGCCAAGAACTGTATGTAGTGCTGGGCCCTATGATTCTGCTTACTGATATAAGTAATATCCTTTTTCCCCCTGTAGTTCTTTCTGGCTGAACTCAGACAACTGTCAAATAATTAATAAGTAAACAGGAAACATACTGTTTCACCGAGCAGTGCATGAATCATTGGCAGGTAAAAATAATTCTCCCCCGACCCCCTCCTCACCCCCCAAGTTCAAACCGATGGGAGAAAGTGGGAGTCATACTTCACGATGAGCATCGTTCACGGATAATACACAGAGTCTCTGAGGAAATTCAGCCAAGGCCTTGGCAGTGCTCCAGTCCGCCAGCGTTCAGCAGCCTGCAGGTTAAAGAAGTGCGAAAGCCAAGAAGAGTGGAAGGTGTGCAGTCGGTGTCAATCCCAGAATGCACATTTCACCCTATAGGGCTCTTGTACAGTTTCTCTAATGCACTGTTAGTCTTTGATCTGCATGCTGCGCCGGCGAACGATCTCAGCAGGGCATATCCACTGCCTGTGAGGTTTATACATTCGCTTCCATGCAATGATGCTTTTTGTATCAGCACTCCAGGCTATCATGGTGCATGTCTATATTTCTACATAGGACAAGAAGCTTTCGGCGATGGAAGTCAGAATGCATACAGATATCTAGAGCACTCGTTGAACCTTGAAATCCACAGGGAAGATTGTGTGTTAACACTTTTTAACCAATACCATGGCCTGTCAACGCATGCATGCAGAAAGCTTGCTCAAACTAGACGATTCCAGATATGGCAGCTGACCTATGCATGCGTTTCCTGCTGACTTTTTTACTGTATGCATCCATTTGTCTCTCTCGCAGCGCTCTAAATGTTAAGTAAGTGTCTGCAGTTGGCGTGGAGTCTTATATAAGTTTGAGGCCAGCATATTTGTTGTGAAACACGACGGTGGCCCCTTGCAGAGTGTGGCTTGTGTTCAGTCAAGCTTGAATGTCAGGATGCTTTACTGTGGTGGGTGGTGTTACACAACATTTTTTCCCTTCAAAGTATATCTTTCAGACATCAACACAGAGGAATCTGCTGTTGTTTGAAAGGTGTATACAATAGCAGGGTTGGTTTTATTAAAGCAATAAATGAATTTTAGAATACATTTTTATTGGGGTTTTATTAGCAAAAACATATATGTTCATCTTCCATTTTCACAATGGTTTACAGAAGAGACCTACTGTAGTATAAAATACAATTTTATCAATTTTATTTTAGATTGTTGCAAATACTTGTCAATATTCTGTAATAAACAGATGTTTGTCCAAACAAACAAACAAAAACAACAAAAAAAATCACATGCCATGATGATTTCATAGAAACCCTTGCAAAGTTAAGCTCACTGTGGTCACTTCACGGTCAGTGGTGTGGGGAAAGGACGAGGACTTAAGTTCAGAACTAAATGATGGGTTTTTATTATTAATAAAATAAAATAAACTGCCAAACAAACTACCCCGAGGGGCAAAACAACAAACTTGACTGGGCTGGCAAAGGGGAGCAGGGCTGGACAAGGCTGAACATGACAAGGCAAGATGATTAACGATGACGAACCTGCACAGGACAGCAGACATGGGGAGAATATAACCAGAAATAATTACCAAACAAACAAGTGAACATAATAAAGTAATAATGGGATAACAATGATGGTGGGACTAGACAATAGACGGGTGAGCACATGAAAAAAAATAAACAACACAAGCTATGTAATCACATAAAATGAGATTAGAACACGCAACCAATGAGAGAACTCATTAACCGTGTGTTTACATAAACATGACACTAAAGCACGTGGCCAAAATGTAAACACCAGGTCACGTGCTTTAACAACACTAACACAAAGAGATCGCAAGACATGAGTACACGATAAATAAAAACTCACCGTGCACTCACACATGCAATGTCCGTGTTTCATCACAGCACCAACCAAAACCAAATAGATTAAGAATGAAACCACGCAGGGGAGGGGGTATTCGGGAGCGAGATCCCTGGGTCCGCAGGGTCTTAAAAAGTCTAAAAATTAAAAATAGAAATTTTAGGCCTTAAAAAGTCTTAAATTCTCTGTTCTAGGTCTTGAATATTTTTGCACAGGTCTTATTTTCCCCATGTCCATGTAATACTAAACATCTAATGCTCATTTAAATTATTTTTGTTGTTGTTGTTGCTTGGTTTTCGTGCTGTTGTAGTCCTTTATTTCACTAGTCCTAATGTAATTTCCGTTATTACAACTACAAATGAGACCAATATGCAATAGCCAATCAGCTTTCTGTTATTGAGCCTTAGTGCACTCGGTGAATGTTACGCTGTGTTTGCGGAGGTTCGCTTTTGGATATGATTTCAGTTGACGAAGTGAACAGATTTTGGGTGAACAGTTTGCATTGATTTGAGTTGAATATGAATCACTTTGAAGAGATTTTTTTCTGAAACAGGTACGCCTGTACAGACATCTTAATGATTTGTCCATGCGTGATCATCATAGAGATAACCAGATGACCAATAATTCTTGGCTAGAAATTGCAACAGTAGTGGGAAAGGAGGAATGTTTATACAATTTCGCAAAAAGCTAAAGGATGTTTGTTAAAACGAAAAAAAAAAAAAAAATGCATGCCAAAAGTGGAGACCCATGTGGTTTTAATATTACAGAATATGTTTTTCCACCATTTATAGATTTTACACTGATGTAAATATTACAATTTTGAAGTTAAAACAATGTTAAAGCTACAAACTAAAATTAAGTGACAAATATTTTTTTTTGATAACTGGAAAAGGATCATTAAACCCATCAGTTTACAATATATTGATGCCCAAATTCTAGGCTTTATTGGTGATAATGGTCAGGATTGTTGAACCAATATTGCCTTTTTAGCTTATAAGTAGAGGACAGAAACTAGCCAGACAGTAATGTTTGAATTGTTAAGTGGGCCAAAAAAAAAAAAGAAAAAAAAAGTCAGTATTTTTTGTAATTTTTTTTTTTTTTTGCTTTTGCTTTTAATTTTACCCTGCTAAAAAATATAATTGAAGAGCAACCCATTTTCTCTTGTCATTGGTATTTAACTTTAATAAACTGTCCGAAATATGAACGAAAGCAAATGCATCAAAGTTTGATTAAAGAAACATCTTGAATGATTATAAAACTTTAGAATCATCATAATAAATTATGAAAAAAAATAAATAAAAAAATAAGTGTCAAAATATTGAACGATATTAATGTTATGTTGTAGTTATGGAAACTTCCTACTTCACTGTTTATCCGTCTGACTTTACCGTGAGTTTCTTTTGACCGCCCCTGTTGTTTTAAAGAATATCCCAACGGTGAACGTGTCAAGTATAAAAGCCTAGTCCATTTCGTGAGGTGTGTGCACAGTCAGTGGAGGTGAGCGATGCAGCGCCAGCGAAAGTATAAATCAGCCTTAAGATGTTTTTTTTTCCTGTAGTTCAATGATGCATCAAACCTGTCTTGAGTACTTGCTCAATTTAAATAAATTTATTTAACCACAAATTTTGTGATCTTGCATTTTCTCTCACGTGTTTTTAATATTGTGATATAGGTCTTAAATTTAATACTTAACAGTCTTAAAAGGGTCTTAAAAAGTCTTAAATTTAGCATCATGATATCTGCAGAAAACCTGGTTGAGAACCAGGATAAGAAAGAAACTGTACTGTGGTGTTAGTAACTATATTATGCACCTGCAGATACTGTACCAAAGACACAATATTGAAATTACAGGAGTTTTCTGGGAGAAATAAAAGAACGAGGGGATTGCGGGAGATTCATCTAAAATACGGGAGATTACCGGGAAAAATGTTGGCAGGTATGCTTTATATACATTGCTCAGCAACATGGACACCTCCAAATGGTGTTGAAAGAGTCAGCATATTGTATCTATGAGGTATGATTTACCCAAAAATGTAATTTCAGTCTTAATGTAATGACCACGAAATCACATGTGTGCTGACAAACTGTTTACTACGAAGAGGACACAAGCGCACGCTCACGAATTATGTCTATTTTAATGGACAGAACCTGGATAGGCTTTGAATAGCAGGTAATAAAGTTGTAAATAATGTTCAGTTTGTTGCATAGAACCATCGATAATCATACCGCATTTTAGAGTTGGATTTCGACAAGCATTTGATAGGCTTTTTTTTTTGTGATTGTTTATTTATTATAAAACAAAGCCAGCATACATTGCTAGCAACAAGCCAGAGTTTGCAATAAAGGAAAATACATAAGAAATTAAATAAATAACAATAGACAGGAAAAGAAAGAAAAACTTTGGGTTGAGAAGTGACCGTTATACACCTCTACTATAATATTATCTTTCAGTACACTTTAGTTTATCTGGTTATTATATAAGAAATTTTCTCAATAAATGCAGACCATACTTTGATTTTTTTGGGGTTTAGAGCATTTGATATGCTTTTTCACACAGAGAAAATAGAGTTGTGCATGAAAATAAATGTTTAACAGTCTCAGTATAACTACACAGCAAATTCTTCAGAGTTAAATTCTCGGTGTTGAAGCATTTCAGAGTAAAGTGTTGTTCAAGAATGTTTTTATATATGCTCACGCATACATAGTGCATAAAAACATCAAATGTACATGTTCAACACATTTCTGTCACGCTTAATGCCATTTTGTGCGTTGTTACCCATCTGTAAAATAAAATCGACACTTCTCCTTTAATTCGAAGCAAACTAGCGAGGGAATCCCCGGAGCGCCTAGCCTACTCTGCCTGGATGCTAATGGCAACACAGGACGGTTTCCATGAGCTCTGGAGAGTTTCTAAAACATATCTGGTGAGTAAATGAACATGCTTACTTGTAAAAGGCTTCCTGACTAAAACATATGATTGTTTGTTATTCGTGTACGTTAATTTGGTTATTTTAAACACCGCGGCCCTTTTAAACTGGTTGATTCGTGGCCGTCCATATACCGTTAGTCCATAGACTCGTGTGATAACGTAATTATATTAAGTGTTGACAACCATTAAAGTCGGAATGTTAACATTAATGTCTTTAAATGACCGCGTTTGCACTTTATCAGACATTTGACGTTACAGAAGTCTCCCGGAAGTTGCGGGACTAACGTTAACGTTATCCCGCAAATGCACAGAGATTCCCACATGCCCAAGTAGATGCCCGCAAATGAATGATAATCTCCTGGAAATCGCACGTCTCCCGCCCGGTCATTAAACACTTTGCACACCCCTCTCCACCGCATCCCTCCCAGCTCTTCAGGTACGTCGCGCGCAAGTCACCCCCACCTCTCTTTAGGTACGTCGCGCGCAACTCATCTCATTGCTCTTCAGGTACTCATCTCTCCCGCTACCTCCCGCAAATCAACTCTGTATCCCACAAAAATGACTTTTGCCAACTCGGGATGTCTGACGTTAGTAAGTTAGGCTATTTCTGTAGTCAGGAACATCTTAGTCAAGCTTTTTCTCCCGCATGATATTGTGCTTAAAACTATTGTCTAAACTTAGCATGTACTGTACACAACATTTACGTTTTATTAAAGACAATTTAGTGTGTTGTAAACAGCCACCTGTCTGTAAAATTAATCAACTGATTCATATTTGAGCAGCCTAATGATGATACAGGTTTGATTTGTAGATTTATTATCAATAATCAACATCTAAATCAAAAGATATCTGAAAAAGTGTTAGGCATACTTTGTGATGTTTATCTCTCTTTTTTATCTGAAGGTTATGCATATGTGTGGATACTAATTTTTTGTTGTTTTTTAACAGCCACAGTTCTCTATACAATAACACAAGACCCTGTGACGGTGGCTGATTAGAGACGGATGGTGTATTTCCAGAGTTGGTGAAATGACCAAGCACACCTTCTTGGTCATATGTGGTGATAATAATGAAGGTATGTTTGATAAAGTTCAGTATTTGTTTCACAATAAGCTAAGAGGGTATTAGAGCATTAGAGAATAACAAATGACATGAAGGTGATAAGTTTTGTATTGTGGGTAAACTGTTACTTAAATAATGTTTTGCTCTTTGCTTTGCACTTTTCCTCTTCCGCTTATCCTAATATTTTAGATTATATTTGGACCTGAAACATCTGCTGGACTCCAGGAAAGGTGGCGTCAATACTGGACCTGAAAGGGCCTAACAAGTTGAATCTGGTAAAGAAACACACACACACACACACACACACACACACACACACACACACACACACACATGCACACACACGCTTACAGAAAACTGTAAGTTTATGAATATTTTTTACACTGTGGCCAATATTTTGGGGAAGTCAGCATCACTAAATGATATAAAAGATTTTAAGCTCCTCTAAATTTTGCTCCAAGTGTTGTGTTAAATTCAGGATTGTGGACAGACAGCTGCCTGTTTTTCCAGTTCTAGTCATAGTGGTTAACCTAATTGTTTTTGGAGATCCAACAGTGATGTATGTGTTTTTTCTACTCTTCCATATCCTGTCACCTCAACCAGCTGGGAGAGTCAAGTTGTGGATCATCATGAAGATTTTTAAAAGGTGAGTTTAGATTTCTTGAATGTTTTATTTACTTTAAATGTTCTTTTAAATATATCATAGAATTTGATTGCAATTTGTTTTCAAACATTTTTCTTATCATTTTTCTTAGTCATGCTGGAGTCTTGAAGAGTTCTTAGATGAGCATCACCCTATATCCGTGCATCAGGAACCACCAGATGAGCGATCAGCAGCTGCTACATCGTCATGGATAAAAAGGTCATCCTGTGGCTGGGAAGCACTTCATTCACAGGACATGCTTGATGAGATTTCCTAGCTCCAGTTTGTTTTCACACAAGTTTACAGCATTTGTACCTTCATTTAAACTGCTGTGTTTGATATGGAGGACCAAGGAAACACCAGAAGTGAAAGATTTGCACGCCAAGTTGTTTAAAATGTAATTTCAGAAGAAAACTATGCGTTCAGAAGTAAACTATGAGTGATGCTATATTGAACTTTCAAATTGCACTGATGAAACATCAAGTTTGGACCAAAGGACTGAAACAGCCTTTTTGAGCACTGGTCATACATATTTTGTTGATACTGTCTGTACTAATAAAACATTTAAAGCATATTTGACATTGTTGCATTTTAAAAACTGAATGAATTGTTGAAGTGGTGAATGTTTTCAAATAAAATGTATTTTCTTTTGTAATTTACAGTCTATTTGACCTTTTTACCATATTTACACTCAAGAGAGTTGAATAAAATAACAATATATTACACCAGGCGGTGTTAAATATAGTTACATATTTTAACTCTGCCCAGAGTTGAAATTAACCCTTACTTCGGTGTCAATGTGCCAACCCTTTTGAAAGTGTTGATTTAACTCTGTTTTGAGTGGACCCCATGAGACACTTTCAAAGGGTTGAAATTAACACCCATAGAGTTGTTTTGGGTCCCCATATTTTGCTGTGTACTCTAGCCTATATAATGTTGGATATATTGTAAGAGAGAATCAGACATATATGTCTCTTGTTGCAAACTAACAATAAAAGTGGCATGGTTAAGAATATTGTGTCTGAATTTGTCAAACTGACATCAACAGAGAACCACCACTCCAAATGAAGAAGCAAATGGTCAGGCCAAAACAATCTTTTTTTTTCAGTGGATTAACTTGCACATATTAATTGTTCATTTAAAGAATACCAATGTGTCCTAGAAAAAAAAATGTAAATTTTGATTTCTCAAGGACATTATAGGCATAGACCCGACTGTTTTAACAGAAAATACAGGAAATACCTCAACACAACAGACAACTGTACTCATTTAGCTATTTAAAGGGGTCGCTGTAACACTTTCTCTGTCCTAACATTTTGTCCCCTCATGCTTGTAAAATGTGCTTCTAATTTTTCCATCAACTGTTTGGTTTGCCTCAGCTGGTGTGACCTGAGTTAGTGTTCATTGGTGACTAATAGCGCAACCCAAATAACATGCCAGTGACAGTGGATTTTTAAAAAGCTGTATTCATTGTACGCCTTCCTGAGTCACAGCAGGATAATCAACCAAAGGTCTGCGAGGTTAACACTCTTGTATTTGTTTGTGTGCATGTGGGTGTGTGTTTGTGAGTGAAAAACCAAGAGGTAGGTGGAAAAAAGTTCCTCCCCAAATTCCCCTGCAAGGACATCAGAAAGCTTTCAGAGAATGTGCAAGATGGAGGTTATTGGGTTTATGCAGTTAGTGTTTTAACAGCGGCCCTGGTTTCCTCCCCTGTGGTGGCAGATGAGTTCAGTGAGTTGGTATGAAGGCTGGCACGAAGGGTTTTTCCACATGGTTTCAGTGTGCCAGTCCATGTGCACTTCGGTCATTGCAGTAATTTCAGGGCATTTGTTTTACTAGAACACTCATTTTCATGCTTTGCAACCCTGACTGCTTTATGTTTGCCTGGTGTATACAAATACATGTGCATGAATACAAAGCATAGATGCCAAATTTCAGTCATGGCAAAGTGGCATGGGTATTTCAGGGTAAAACTGGCCTTCCAACTGATCTTGGCTCCTTCCCAGACTGATGGACTTTGGGTTAGTACTGTGGTACTTGAGACAAATCTCAAGACCCTTTTTTAAGGTCTTGGTCTCAGACTAAGGGGACTTTAGATTTTTATTCCAAGACTTTTCAAGACCAAAACTACTAGATATAACTAAATGTTAACATCATTATTGTAAATTAACGTAAAAGGCCAGGTCAGACGGTCAAAATTGTCAAGGTATTACTGTTAAAAAGTACTTGTGTGGGATTTTGTGTATGAATTCAATACTTTACTTGCTTACAATCAATCTAGTTTGCTTCAGGCCTGGAAAGTTCAGCTGAAATATGAATGCAATAAAAATGCAAAAAGAATCTTTAAATTGGAGCTATGTATGAGCAAACTCTTTAAATGCTACCTCTCAACTAACCTGTCTTCCCCTGAAACGTATGATGTTTGTGTATAGTCGAAGGGGTCCAGTTTCACTACATGTAACTGTGTTGTGACAAATAAAGGCTCAGCAAGGCTTTGGGCTCCTTCTTAAAAATTATAATTTGTACTGAAATAATTCAGGATTCACATCAAACATGGAATTAAGTATTTGCAAGTAAAATTGTATAGAAATGCAATGTAAATGTGCGAATAGAGGCAAATTATGCATAAATGGTATAGAATGTGTAATGTGTTTACAGCAAACTTGTAAAATTTGCTTCAGTCTTGTCTTCTAAGCAAATTAAGATAATTGAACTCAAGCACAAATTCAAAACAGAAGGTGAGTGAACTAGATATATAGCAAAAATAAGTATAAAACTAGAACTAGAGTGACATGGAATTCTGCATTCAGTGTGAAACTAACATAAGAAACAGGTTTGCGTTTTCTCTCTACATAAAAAAGAACCAAAAGACTACAAATGTGAACTCCCTTTAAAATAGACTGCTTGGTCAGCGGAAATGTTTGACACGTATTTGCTAAGTTACTTAGAGTCCGTTCAGTGTCAGTTGAGAGACCACAGCTAATTAATGATGGGAAATTCAGATCATTTTACTGACTCAGAACTTTGAGTCTCGTTCATTGAAATAAACAATTTTTTTTGTCAATTTGCCAAAATAACAATAAAATGTTACAAGATGCTTCCAAACCAGCCCAAACGTTGATCACACTACAAACAAGTCTGCCACTATAACTATAACACTATAACTTATGTAACTAGAATTCCACTATACTAAGAGAAAAAAAATCCTTCATTGTTTACCTGGTGGGCGACGCAGTGGTGCAGTAGGTAGTGCTGTCACCTTACAGCAAGAAGGTCGCTGGTTCGAGCCTCAGCTGGGTCAGTTGGCATTTCTGTGTGGAGAGTTTGCATGTTCTCCCTGCGTTTGTGTGTTTCCTCTGGGTGTTCTTGTTCCCCCCACAGCCCAAAAACATGCGGTACAGGTGAATTTGTAGGCTAAATTGTCCATAGTGTATGAGTGTGAATGAGTGTTTATGGATGTTTCCCAGAGATGGGTTGCAGCTGGAAAGGCATCCTCTGCGTAAAACATATGCTGGATAAGTTGGCGGTTCATTCCACTGTGGTGACCCCAGATTAATAAAAGGGGCTAAGCCAGAAGGAAAATGAATGAATGATTGTTTACCTGATGTTTTGTCTATGATTAACTCTGATCACCTCATCTGACATGTCTTCAAAGTTGAGTTGTTTGTTCACCTGACACTGACAGTTCCATATAAGCTTAACCAATGCACATAGTCTGAGCCAGAAACACCCATGATTAGTTCATCTTTTTAATCGTTCGCTCAGCACGTGACAGCATGTAAAGAAATGAGTCAAAATGACTCGAGAGATGAACGGATCAAATCTTTTTCTGGTTCTGACCTCATATGATTGGCTGCTGTCTTTGATGTGATGAACGAATGACTCAAACCAGGTGGAGGACTCAAAATAAACTAATCTTCTACTCCACCAGCACAAATGTGCGCATGCGTGAATGAACAAATCACTCTCTGAGAGGACTCATTGTTCTCGAGTCACATAAAAGAATTGTTTAAAATGAACAAATTGTTCAAGAATGACCTTTCACTACTGCTAATTGACATAGTTACAAAGTAAGCCAAAAGGATGTCTAAAGAGGGCCATTAAAATATTGACCAAAATTTATTTTCCTTTATCTTAGTCCCGCGCAATGAACTACCACCTACTCTGGCATATGTTTTACACAGCAGATGCCTTTTCAGCTGCAACCAAGCACTGAGCTGGAAAACAATGATACACTGATACATCTCATTCACAAACACACTTATACTCTACGTAATAAGGTGTAGCATTCATCTATAACATTCAAACTGGGACTCGAACCAGCAACATTGCTAACCACTAAGCCACCATGTTGCCACATTTAATTTTGTCTTTGGATCTGTTGATTTTCCGGTTTATTACTACTAAATAAATAAAAGTAACAGTACTACTTCCAACTGCAGTGCATTATCTGAACGGGCTCTGTGGAGCTCTGTTTGTGCCAGTCAAAATAGAGTAATGCCAACCATATGCGTGACCTGTTTGGCAAAAGAACATTAACCCGCTGCCATCTGAACAGCACCAGGCTGCTGACTCCTGCTAAAGCCTCAGTGAAATCCCAGAATGCTCTGTCCAGACGAAGCTGGAAAAAGCTAACAGGAAAGAAGCAATATATCACAGAAACTGCCAGTGTAATAAGGTGTAACATCTCGGCTTCTCTCCAGCAAACAGGTGCAGGAGTTCTTGGAATCGTGCTGGCAACTCCGTGCGATGTATTGACTGTAAACAGTCAGCAGTTCATGGAAACCCTTTGTAGCAAACGGAGCTCGCAGGAAAATGTGGCAACTGACACCGTAGCAGAATACTTTCTTGCTCATGCACACACTTTGAAGTGACCTTTATGTGCTGTGTCACACCAGCAAGGAATAACAAGAAGCAGCCTGTGAACTGAGCGCTCGAGCGCTTCCCACCGCTGCAGTACTGGCACCCGCACCGTGACCCCGCAGTAGGCCGAGGACGAGTGGAAAATAACTGCAAGCGTGCCGAGGAGCGCGAAGACTGTGACTGACAAATGGGTCATTTTGCTGAAGACATTTGCGTCCTGATTGGCTAATTGTCTTGGAAGTGTCCTCACATTTGAGTCACCACGCTGTGGGAAATGAAGGATATTTCTTTGTTTCTTAAAGGCAAAAACGGGGGTATGAAATAAAGCTTTGCTAAAGTAGAAATGGGAGTCAAGGAAATCTAATTAGGATCATTTAATTAAATTAGTTCTCTTTCCAATAATGTGACTTGAGGGAGTGCTGTAGTCTCTTAGAATCACATGGTAATTGTCTCAACTTTATTCCCATCTCTTTGCGTTTCTTGATATATTTTCTTTTCATCCAGAAATGGCTTATTGCCTGATTTAAAAAAAAATCTTTGGTGAGTCTTTCAGCTTTGCATGTGGGCAACACAATTGGAGTTGTTTTAGCTCATCTGCTGTGTTTTAGAGTCCTAATCAGGAGCAAGACAAACTGATAAGCAATAAAAACATAATATCTTTAACGCCAAGCCCATTCAAAGCAGTAGCAAGAAAATGTAACCTGATTCTCATTGTATGTTTGTCCAGCAATTCAACAACAACTACAAAAATGTTTATGCACATTTAAAAACAACATTTAAGTTGTGGGTGACATGACAATGCTTTCAACAAAAAGTGGCAAATTCATACAAATTCATGTAATTTCAATCATATGAAACAGTTTTAAAAGGAGGTGGGGCACCAAACCCCACCCCTAAACCTACCCCTCTTTGGCAGATGAGCAAATCATACTACCAGTGTTGGGGAATGTTACTTTTGAAAGTGATGTATTGTTGCATTACTTAGTTACTTTTTATGGTAAGTAACATTACTTATGAATTACTTTTACATTACTTTTAATTCCCTGGCTGAGGCTTAAACTCTTTCAGGACTACACAAACATTTACCTTTAAAAAAATCCCATAAAAATATATTTTAGGATGATTTTATCTGAGAACTTCCTGACCCCACACTGTAAACCCTATTAAGTTAAGACTACTCAAATGAATTGAGGAAAGTGACTCCCTCAGTTTGTTTGAGTAATGGTTAATCGATAACTCAATTAATTTAGTTGGCCAAATGTGGTCTCTTCATTAAATAAACTTAAATGTTTAATTACAAATAGCTTAAATGTTTAAGGATATATCATTTAAATGTTTAAATACAGATAAAATAAAATGGCTGGTCACTCTTTACAATAAGGTTCATTAGTTAATGTTAAGTAATGCATTTACTAACATGAACAAACAATGAACAATACATTTACTACTGTATTTGTTCATGTTAGTTAACGTTAGTTAATGAAAATACAGTAGTTCATTGTAAGTTTGTGTTAACTCATGGTGCATTAACTAATGTTAACAAGCTTGGACTTAAATGTTAATAATGCATTAGTAAATGTTCAATTATGATTAATAAATGCTGTACAAGTGTTGTTCATGATTAGTTCATGTTAGTAAAT
The DNA here is from genome assembly GCF_052040795.2 of Danio rerio. Taxonomy (NCBI): domain Eukaryota; kingdom Metazoa; phylum Chordata; class Actinopteri; order Cypriniformes; family Danionidae; genus Danio; species Danio rerio. The sequence continues at coordinate 31,393,084 of NC_141039.2, read as the reverse complement.
ACATTAACTAATGAACCTTATTGTAAAGTGTTACCAAATGGCTAATACACTAAACGTCCACATTTTTCAGCTTTTATATTCTTTACTTACTCCCAGGGCCACTTGTAAGTTGATATTTAGCCGCACCATGTTTGTGTTTCGTAACATCTCCTTTTTATGAGGTTGGTTGTTAGCCTAACGCTCAACCCCCAACCTGGAGGACCAGGACATACACACATACACTACGATCAATTTAGCTTACCCAATTCACCTACAGCGCATGTCTTTAGACTTGTGGGGGAAACCAAAGTACCCGGAGGAAACCCACACCAACATGGGGAGGACTTGCAAACACAGAAATGCCTTCTGAACCAGCTGGGGCTCGAACCAGCAAACTTCTTGCTGTAAGGTGACATTGCCCTTGCATGTATATCAATTAAGAAAAATGTATACAAGCATTTACATTTTAACTTTTATGCTTATAATTAAACTTTTCTCTTTCGTCCGATGGGTTCAGGTAGTGCCTCTGTCCTGCTGCGCTTTAGCAAAACTCAGCATCACAACTAAAATGACCACCTTGTGTCATTTAACATATGTCCACCAATCAGCACGGTTGTGAAGGGAGAATGTCAAGCGCAACCAATCATTTTAAACAGAGAAATAGTGAATAATTTAAAGGAATTAAAAAATGTAAAAAATAATAATAATAATGAAAAGTTTTTTGCTGCTTAATGTGTAAGTCAAACACCTGTTTGAGTTTTGTTGCCATTTTAGGTAATGTCAACTTATATTGACTTAATGTCTTTAGTAAGACAATAGTGGGGTTTACAGTGCAGAGCTATACCTGCCGTATGAACAGGTTATAAAAAGTTTAAAGCAATATGTTTGCTACTTGTGTTCTATTTCTCTTAAGTATAATCACCGTGCTTTGACAAAATCCCCTTTTCCTTTTCTTCCATGCGTTTAAAATAATGATCACATTCTCTCACCGACTGTGTGATTCATTGTGACTTTATTTTAATTCACTAACTCATTTTTAAAGCTAATTAATTTAACTAAAAAGTATCTTGTGTTACATTTTTCAAAAAAAGTAACCCAAATATTATTACTTATCATTTAAAAGTAATGTGTTACTTGTTACTTAGAAAAGTCCTATTATTACATAACTAGCGTTACTTGTAATGCATTACCCCAACACTGCATACTACAATGCACAAATAAAATCATACAAAGGAATACAAATTATCCAATTAACTAAGAAGTTATGAGTTGTCATGAGATTGCATTGAATTGTCATATACACCTACCGTTAAATCTCATAAGGCCATGGCAGACAGTTTATGAATAGCAGCAAAGTGACTATACTATAGGTCACAATATAAAGACAGCATGGTTAATGTAGTGTCTGGATTCCGTACTGCAGAAAACATACTTGTTTGTGGCTGTAAAGTAATTGCTTCTTCAAAACAATTCCTCAAGATTGTTTTCAGTTTCAGATGTAGTCCTGGTTTCTGTGTTTCTTTCTACCACCAAAATTCCATTGAACCAAAATCCTGCTCCTCATGAATTGAATTAATGTTACAAGCAATAATAAGCCTGCAAGCAAAAGGAAATTACGTTCACTGCTCTGAATGACTGTAATTGTGTTGGGTTAAGTAACATTTTCGCTGTCAGCTTGGAAAAAAATAAATATGCCTTTTGCTTTAACCTTGTCATGTTAGAGCTTTATCGTTAGCCTTCAGCTAGACTAACTTTGCAACATAAAGAATGGCTTGACAATAACACAAGAAGACCCATGTTGGTCTTGTTCCCGGTCCAGTATATTGCTCTGCTCTCCCAGTGACCTCTCACAATTGCTTTTTTGCTGCTGGAGAACACACAAATTAGGCTCGGCCCTTTCCAGCAAACCCTGGGTGGAGGCAGCAAGATGAGAGAAAGGGCAAAGAGGGAGGCGACATATGAGGATGATGGACGGAGAGAAAATTAAAGAAGAAGAGCTCCTAATTTCATGTCATATGAGGACAGCTCTCTTACCAGAGAAAACCACAGAATTTGCAGAGATCTTTTGGAAAGTGTCACTTTTTTTTCAAGCACATGATTCATTTTCTACTTCTTGATTCATTGTCAGACTCAGCTAATGGGAGCTGAGCTAAATGAATTGTGCCATGGTGTTTCACTGCTTCAGTGTATTTCTTTTTAAAGCTTTTCCTTTGGAAATTTCCATTTTGAATTTTTTGTGGCTTATATCTGGAAATTGTTCTGTGAGTGGCACATTGGACAAGTGCTGAATCCAAGGCATGTCTTAATGTGCCCGCACTGGGACTGGGCAGAATTAAGCTAGTGGGCCGCTAACTGAATTTTCCACAGATTTGCCAGATGTTAACCTTCCTTACACAAGCACTCAGAAAAAGAAGGCAATTGCTGCACGTGTCCATGAGTTAACCATCATGTCAACTCTTTCTATAACCCATTGGAATAATGAATAGCCAGGATATTTTTAGCAAAATAAAAAATACAAATTTGGGTGGAACTGAAAAAAAAAGTGTGTGTGAATTCTAAGTTTTTTAAAAAGTAACCATTAACATCTTTATTAGAAAAAACAAGTACTATGGAAGTTAATGTGCATTCTTCAATATAGCTTCTATTGTGTTTGACAGAACAGAACAAATCAAACGGATTAGAACAAGTCAAATTAGCAAGCCATGATTTTGCCAAGGGTTGTTGATTGCGGATGAAAGTGAAGAGCGGGGTGGTGGGTTGATCGTGGATGAAAGTGAAGAGCGAGGGGGAGTATTGTCTCTGTTCCTTAGAATTGTCAACTCCCGATTTCTGTGTGGAGTTTGCATGTTCTCCCCATGTTGGTGTGGGTTTCCTCTGGGTGCTCTTGTTTCCCCATAGTCTAAAGACATGCAGTATGGGTGAATTGAATAAAATAAATTGGCCGTAATGTATGACTGTGTATGGGTGTTTCCCAGTGTTGGGTTGTGGCTGGAAAGGCATGCGATGCATAAAACATATGCTGGATAAATCGGCGGTTCATTCCGCTGTGGCGACCCCTGATTAAAAAGGTGGCCAAGCTGAAAAGAAAATGAATGAATGAATGAATGAATGAATCAGAGGAAAATAATAATTGGATAACAATCATGTAGAAGTGTATAAACCTAACTGTAAGCCTAAACTTAACATATATGGTAAACGTATTGCTTAATTCTGATTGACTTATTGGAATGTTGTTCCAGGATCAACAAAGATGCTGATCCAGAAACATGTCCTACTTGGTCACTTGGACATCATTTTCATTTTTTGTGAACATCCCTTTAAATTAAAAATGAAATGAGGAATGAATAAACTAAGTTTGGAAGTTTCACTGTCAGAGCAGATGTGGTTTGCAAGTAACATTGAAATACCTTTATGATGATGCTTGGGAATCATTTATTTTGGAGTTGTCATATTTTCCTTTACAGTCAGCTGACAGATAAATCCATCAAGGGATTTGAGCAATAAAATGACTAAATTACTACTCATACAGGCTTTTATTTGCTGAATTAAACGCTGTGGCAAACCAGTGATGTTTTATATTGTCAAAACAAAGAAAAACACATAAATGAAACATTGTTACTGCATGTATTGTTTATTCCATCAACCGTTCTTACACATTTTATTAAAGGGGTGGTCCTCAGTGCTTTCTTAAGACTTGGTTGTGTTTATAAGACTCAAAGCAATGTGTGCTCATGCTTCACTTGTAGAAAGTCACATTATTTTTTCATGCATCTTATTTTGATTAAATTGACTTTATTCTTTAATGCAGAAGCGCGCTTCAGTTTCCTATGGAAATGACTAGGAATAATAACCCACAGAAAACTACTTGCTCTATACAAACAAGTGTTTGTATGACTATAAAGACAAAGTAGAACAATATTCTGAAAGAAAATATCAGTTTTCAACATCAGGCAGCATAACGAGCTGTTTTAACGTCAAAAAATGAATGGAAGTGAATTATACCGGAAGTCTTGAGCAAAAAAGATTCAAATGGCTACACCAGCTCGTATGCGGAAAACAAGGTGAATGCAGCTACTCAGCTAGCATGAAAATTACTCATATTTCCTAGTTCCTCTGAAAGGCCCACTCTCAAGAGGCTCTGATTGGTCAGCTAACATAATGTGCTGCGATTGGCATATTGGCTCACGTCACGCCCCTACAAGCGTGCGCTTTTGCGCTGTGCAAACAGTCCAGTAAGAGCTGTTAGCAGAGTTAGCTGCCTCAATCAGACAGAAATGAAGAACGCACAGCTGACAAGTGTCTTTCATATATATTCAGAATAAGCATGTGTAAGTAATATGAAACATTCACATATCTTTTGTGAATTTGTTATTTAAGATGTAGAACGCATGGAAAGCAGCCGCATAGAGAGACGCGCATAGAGAGACACTGCACAGGCTGCTGAAAATTGCAGTTGTTTACAGCAGTTTGACTGATAAATAATAATTTGTAGCTAAATTGTTAGTGGTGCCAAACAGCATTTCCCATTGTTTACATCCTTGTTTATGTCCTCGCTACAACTGTTCACACTAGAAACTGTGCCTGCAGTTGATCTATTTTAGCAAATAAAAACACTTACAGATTGTGGCTCACAATCCACAGCTTCGTAGATTGGAGGAGTTTTTAGCTGAATCCAGCACTGAACTGGGAGAGATTCAGGAAGTTCTCTTTTCTCAAATGCTAGCGCTATCTTTTTTTTTTTTTTTTAATAATTCTCTGGAACATAATTTAAATTAAACTGTAAGCACTTCTCTCTTTTTGTCGTGTTCTTTCTAAATACAGAATCAAAACTCTGTGGAAATAGCTTTCTCTGCTTTACCATTACAGCGCCTCTGGCCATGCCCCTTCGCTGCATAAATGTAATTTTTTGAAGTGCCCAAATTTTGTCTGCTGTAGGCTTTGCTAAGCTTCCTCTGTAAAATCTCTTAGCATTTAACTTTGAGCATCTTCATTCAGAGATGTTGTTTGTTGACACAGCTACATTACACCTCAACTAAAGTTAAAATATGATATCATAGTGGACCACCCCTTTAACAAATTTTTAATTAAACAAAAGTAAAACAGTATATTTGACAGAGTAGGGTCTTTTCATGGTGGCATGGCAAGCGCTTTTAATGTTGTTTTCAGTAAATGTAAAAATAGTGGCTATACGTGAACGTAGGCGGCAAGGGGATTTATTATATTTGTATGCACACTCATTTTCTTTCAGTCTCCGGTGTCCTACAGCTATCGCCTATAGGATATGGCTTTTCATCACTGAATTGTTGCTAATGGAGTTCATTTGTAAAACAAGGTGTATGTAATTCTAAGCTAAATTAGTGTGATTTTTCACAGAGTTTTATATTGCGTGACCAAGATCCCTTGCCACTTCAATCCCCTGCAAATGTCACGACTCTACGGCTCGACTTTGTTCTGGAGGTTCCAGGGGAGGCAACTGGAGCGTTTCACCAAGAGACTGTCACTCAGGTCAAGTGCTGCTAAAGCCAAGAGTCACTATTTCATGTTACCGGTTGGACAGGCGGCGAGCTTCACCCCTGACCACAGAGAGCTTGAATGAATGGAGAAAACAACAGTCTCTGGCACGCCACATTAACAGCAAGGCCATGCAGTATTCATGACTGTAATACCCAGAACATCACTGTCCGTTGTGAGATCTGGGTTCACCTAATGCACATATGCTGTTTGTTTTTTTCCCTCTTTCTGGATGGTTCATTTGCGACTCTCTCTTGTTCTTCCCTAGAGGTTCTTGTCAGAAGCTGTAAAGCTAATAAGCATCTGAAGCATGAATAAAAGAAGACAACACTTAAAGGGCTAAAGATCGGCTCAGCCACAACAACCTCTCAGGAACACTAATGCCTGTTAGGACCGGGTCACAAGGCTCTATGGTATTATCCTATGCATTTATAATAGCTGCTCACTCCTTTAACATGGAGATACCCTACTGAAAGCACCAACTCACATCAGCCTGAGATGGTATAGCTGGTCCCTAGTGCCCGAAAAAAACAGATTGGTTCAAAGCCAGAAGTGTGTTTTAGTGGTGCATTTAATACAACATCACATTTCATTATGTCTGCACAAACTGCGCATTTAAAGCCCAGATTTGGAATGTTAAGCATACAGCACAAACAGTGTAGACTGATCCCAGAACAAATGAATCTTATGAGTCGAATCATTTTAGGAAATAAAAAAAAAGTATGTTGTGGTAAGTAGTCCAATTACAGAACAAATGACCTGTGAGAGTCAGTATTTTTTAGTGAATTGAACACTTATGGCATAGCAGGTGTAGTTGGATTGCAGAACAAAGGCACTTATGGGTCAGTTCCTTTTAGTAAATCGCATAATGTATAGGTTGGCAAGTGTAGTCTGTTCCCTAACAAATGATGCTTTCAGCAATTTTAAAGCCATCTACATGTGGGATAATGTTTCTAAATCACTAAAAAATAACCAGCTCATGAGAGTAGATTGTTTAACTCTTATGAGCTGGTTATGTTTAGAGATTTAGAAACATACAAAGCCATTAGTGACTAGTACAACTCAAATCTTATGAATACTTATTAAAGCATACAGCTTAACTAGTTTAAATTGATTTCAGAACAAATGACTCTGTTCTTTCTAGTGATTCAAAAATAAATTCAAAGATAAACATCATTAATAGTTCAATTCACTAAGGGAGTGTTCACATAAGCCCCTTTCACACTGTGATACTGGTTACAATTCCGGAAAATGCCGGAACGGCTTCACCTGTAAATTCAAAAAAGCGTTCACACAGTGAATTTGTGACGTTGTGAATTTATTCCGGATAAGACCATTCACACATCCATTCCAAAATACAGGTAAATTCTGACAAAATTAACTAATGGCCTCTAAATGGCTGCGCTTGTACCAGTAAACATAGGAGGGGTCGGGCTTTTGTTAATGGTTTCACTTTTATTTAAAACTTTAGCATTTATGCAGCTGCTTTGCCCCAGAAATATCAAAAGGCAGAGGCGTGAACCGCGACTAAATGTTTACACATTTGACAACATTACAAATTCTGTGGAAGTATTGTGAACAACTTAGATGAAAACATGAAGGAGCACTTTCGCATGTCAAGATGTACATAATTTGTGTGCTGGACTTCACCGGACACTTCATCGAATGCACGTATGTCACACAAGTAAAGCAGAGCTTGAAGGTAAACAAACAGCGGTTTATCATAAGCATTTTATCGATAACTATTTATAACATTTAGATGGAAGATAGAAACATTGTATGCTTATTAGCTAGCTGCTAGATGTGTCTGGAATATTATTCAAAAGCTTTTATTTTCATAATCAGCGCAGATGTAAATGCTTCTGAGTGTTCTGATAGGCTGGAGTAGATGTCTCATGTCAGCCCGTTCTAATCATGAACACACTCTTTCCGGCAATTTTCCTTCTGCGTTCACACAGAACCGGCAAATTACCAGCAATGTTACAACTTCTCTTTTCAAAAAATTGCCAGAATGAATTTACCGGTATTTGCGGCCTGTTCACATATACAGACCTTTCCGTAAAATTTCCAGTAATTTTCCCGAAAGGTCTGTAAGTGTAAAAGGGGCAATAGAATGTGTTTTTCTATTCTAATAAGCTACTTTTCTATTGTTTTTTTTAATGTAAACACAAACTTGAAGGACGTCTTGCATCTATTGAACTGCTTCATCAGAAAAGCTTGGAGGCGGACCAATTGTTGCAGGTTTATGTTTACAGGCACTCAGTGGCTATGTTTTTTTCTTCAAACTATTCCTCAGTGATGCGTCTGACGTTCAGCATGGTCTGCGCCAATAACGTGTGTTCACGTCGACTTGAGTTCGATTCCTGGCTCTAGGTCCTATGCTGATCCTTCCCCTCTCTCTCCTCTCAATGCTTTCATGTCTGTCCTCCACTATTCTATCCCAATAAAAGGTGAAAAAAAAAAAACTGAAAAAATAAAGATCACACTTTATTTTGATGGTCCGTTTGTTGAATTTAAGTTACATTGCATCTACATGCCAACTATTTCTCATTTGATTATAAGTATACTGTTAGATTGGGGATAGGGTTAAGGTTATGGTTAGTGTAAGTTGAAATGTACTTGCAAAGTTTCTTATAGTCAGTTCAATGTGTTAAATGAGCAGTATCAACAGATATTAAGCAGACAGTCTACTAAAACTCAAATGGACCATCAAAATAAAGTGTTACCAAAATAATTATAAAAAAGAAGCATTCAGCATGATTAAGTCCTAACAAAACACTAGAGGTAATTTTTAGCTGTTTTTTTTTCAGTTAATCAGTCATAATCATACCTCAATATATCAGGAGCCACAAGTATTAATCTTGAAACAGCAATTTCAGTTTCAAACAGAAAGTCACCTACAAAGTGCCTTGTGGGTGTATAAATCTTTAGGTGAACCGTACCCTTAAGTTTCCTAGCAAGTTTAATACGAAAACTATTGTATTCAATTATTGTGAAAAAAGACACCACATGAGAATACCACAGGGAAGTATCCAGGCAGTCTTCCAAGTGCCAGAGTTCACTGGAGACAGCTTGAATCTGGGCTGCATTGCCACTTTAACACTTTGCACTTAATTTAAATGACACACTTTCACAAAACCTGAGAAGCAGCATGAAGCCCCATCACAAAAATCACACGGTGACCTTTCTCGCATACCTAAACGGAGAATGTAGGAAGTATAGTGTTGTTGGTGTTACATCAATGTCCTCTTAACTATTTTGTTGACGTTGTGTATTAGACAGTGTGACACAAAGCTGCCATCACTTCATGGTTTTACCTGTCCTGCAGTCTTCAATACTTAATCGCTTGTAAATGCATCAAGGTTTTTCTCGCCGGTTAGTTTGCATTCAGCTAAACTGATTGACTGCTTCATACATCACGGCTCACACACAAAAAGCCACTGGGGGTCTTTGTGTGTCTTCCACAGGGCTTGGGTGGCATTGAAAATGCGAATTTTCTTGTGAAAAGGTCTGCAAACTCCCTCAAATCACAGAAAGTGGCCAGGCTTTCAAAAAGCAACCATGTTTGCTTAATTTTGAATAGAACTCATTACAAGGATCCGGGCTTGATTTTGAATGGAAACACATTTCATGTTTGAGACTCATCTACTGGTGATGATGTCAAATCTCTCTCTCCCTCCAATTGTTAATTCCGATTGTTTCCTCTTTGTCTTTTGCTCCTCTCGAGTGCTGAAAATAAAGAAGGGGAAAAAACAGAGGCAGCAATGAATTTTAATTAATTCTAATGAATATGCAAATTGCCTTGAATCCTCTGGATAATGTGGTCTTTTCAGCTTTATATGATTCAATATTTAGAAAGTGTGCGAGTGTGAAAGGATCGGCATGCAGGAAAAATCACATCTTCCCCTGCAAACATAATCAGCACCTTATCCATCTGCAAGGCCACGCACAAAAGCAAAGTCTTCCTTTTTCTCCAATTTAGCATGCCTTTGTGTGAATAGTCCCTCTGTGGCATAAGGTGAAGCTTCTTTAATAACTTGTATCATTTTAATACAGTGCATGTTGTATAGTCTTAATTGCAATGCAACTATTTCCTACTACTCACTTTTCTACTCGCTTCCCTTGAAATAGGATTGAAATCTGAGTTTCTGGAATGGAAGCTAGGTGCGGTTAGAAGAATGCTAAAGACTTCAATTGTGACTGTGAGTGAGGTTTTCTTGTGCACTTCCAACTAGCTGACTTTTCCTCAACACTTTTTACCATAAAACGTTCCGGGTGACAGCACAAATATTATACAGGCCAGGATTTCTGTGCCAGACAAGAAGAGGCCAGAAGAGTAAAGTTTACATGCACAGCTCTCACAAGCTGACCATTACATTCACCCATAAAACTTCTTATCCAGGTCTCATACTCAACACTAAGCAGGATTCAAAGCAGCATTTCTAGCATGGGAAACAGATATGCTAAGATGATAACCGAAGACCATAACCCTAACATCAGTCTCCCCACAACTTCACTCCCATTCAGGTCATGACACAAATATAACCCTTCAGTTCTACTCACCTCATGACGATTAGCTTTCAAATGAGTAGTTCCTGCATGAAAATGTAAGTGTATTAACAAGGTGGCTACAGACCCCAACCCTCGCGGCTGAACTATCATAGTAAGATGCATCGATTGGGAAAAGAACTATGTAGTGACGAGTGTTTCCCAAAACCCGTAGTTTCTCTGTCGCAGATCCATCGCTTGAACCACGTTAGTTATAACATAAAACGCCCAAAATGATGCTCTAAACTGGGTGGAATAACTATGTGGCGAGGGGGCGTGGCCGAGAGCCGTGGGAACGGGGTGAGGCCACCGCGTGAGTGGATACACGTGCGGTGCGCACCTGCCTCGGATCCCACGGAAGGAGCTCTGGACCATAAAAGGAGGACCGATGGCAGAGGAAGCCGAGAGAGGACCGGGCCCGGGCATGTTATTTTACTTTTGCTTTCAGTTTGACGGCAGTCTCCGCGAGGAGCTGCCGTCCGTTTGTTTTGATTTTAAATGGCAGTCTCCGTGAGGAGCTGCCGTCATTATTATCAATAAATCATTTTAAAGCTCCGTCGGTTCTCCGCCTCCTTCTTCCCGGCGGCCAAAGGGCCGTAAACTTCATTACAGTGGTGCCGAAGCCCGGGAGAAGGAGGGACGCGTTGTCCAGATGCCCTCGCCGCTGAGAGAGGGGGCGAGTGTTCGGGAGTTAACCCGAGTGGGGGAGAAACCCGTTCGTCTGCCCAGAGTGCCGGGGCGGCCTGAGGCTGGCGAGGAAAGGATCTGCCTGCTGCCGTCTCCCAGCATGGGGAGGAGCAGGGGACGCGGGGCTCACCACCGGAAGGGAAAGAGCTGAAGGGAGCCATCCCACAGAACCCGGGGGAGTCGCCGCGATCCGCCATGATGCCAGAGCCTGCATCCATCCACCGAAGCGGGAGCGGAGCAGGAGACCAGAAATGCCGCCAGCCAGCCAGGAGAACCGCCGCCGGACGCCAGAAGACGGACGGGTGGATAGATTCCTCCACAGGGCTCCCAGCACGTCGTCGCATCTCTCAGCTGGTGGAGGACCGAGTGGCAGCGTGTCTGGAGAACCGAACCCCAATTTTTTTTTTTTTTTTTTTCCTCTCTCCCCTTTCTCGGTCTACTCTGTCTTTCCTCCTTTTTTTTCCATCTCCTTTTCTCTCGGCCCGTCTCATATAGGTCTCGCGGGTGCTGTGGCGCCAAACCCCCCTCCCCGGAGTATGCACAGCCACGGGGTGCCCCCGGCCTGTGATGGGAGATGGGGGTATGTGGCGAGGGGGCGTGGCCGAGAGCCGTGGGAACGGGGTGAGGCCACCGCGTGAGTGGATACACGTGCGGTGCGCACCTGCCTCGGATCCCACGGAAGGAGCTCTGGACCATAAAAGGAGGACCGATGGCAGAGGAAGCCGAGAGAGGACCGGGCCCGGGCATGTTATTTTACTTTTGCTTTCAGTTTGACGGCAGTCTCCGCGAGGAGCTGCCGTCCTTTTGTTTTGATTTTAAATGGCAGTCTCCGTGAGGAGCTGCCGTCATTATTATCAATAAATCATTTTAAAGCTCTGTCGGTTCTCCGCCTCCTTCTTCCCGGCGGCCAAAGGGCCGTAAACTTCATTACAAACTACTTCTTTAGAGAAGAACCCCATAATTTCTTTGTGCAAATTATATTGTTTTACACACATTAAAAATAAAATCCAATATTAGATTTGGTAAAAACATGCACTCGCTTTCCATAATAACTGAAAAATATGTAAATGGCACATAAGGCCTATGTTTGTTTTACTAATATTATTGAGAAGTTGAATATTATAATATTCTATTGTAAAACATATCACTTACAGCAGCTCAGACGTAATATCATATATAAATCATATAAATAAATAATGAGGCGATTTATTACGAAATGAAATGTAATTTTATTTATTAGAAATGAAAAAACATACTTTAATAATATTATTAATAATATTAATCATGACAATGATGATAATAATAATAATAATAACAACAATAATTAAGTAGGATGTACTTATCTATACAGATATTTAATAAATAACCTATTTTAAATTAAAATAATTAACGTATGCTTTTTGTTTTCTAAAGCTTTTGAGACGTAACATAAATTCCGCTTCTAAATAATAGGTCACTTATAGCTTTTGTGATGAGACTGTGTTCTAAAATGACATTAATGTTTTCAAAGTGCACTGTGCAGGGAGCACAAATGGAAACATGAAGATCGTTAAAACTGAACTGTAAAAATAGAAAAATAGATGTTTTTAAAAACTGTAAAAATAGATGCTTTTTTTTAATAATTCCAACTTTGAATATTAGAATGTTCTAAATGTGGGGCGAGGCAGTGGCGCAGTAGGTAGTGCTGTCGCCTCACAGCAAGAAGGTCGCTGGGTCGCTGGTTCGAACCTCGGCTCAGTTAGCGTTTCTTTGTGGAGTTTGCATGTTCTCCCTGCCTTTGCGTGGGTTTCCTCCGGGTGCTCCGGTTTCCCCCACAGTCCAAAGACATGTGGTACTGGTAGGCTAAATAAACCGTATTGTATGAGTGTGTGTGTAAATGTGAGTGTGGTTGTTTCCCAGAGATGGGTTGCGGCTGGAAGGTCATCCGCTGCGTAAAAACTTGCTGGATATGTTGGCGGTTCAACCCGCTGTGGCGACCCCAGATTAATAAAGGGACTAAACCGACAAGAAAATGAATGAATGTTCTAAATGTATAGGGCATAGGGGGGATAAGTGGGAATAGAACACAGCCAGTTACTATGTTCAACTATGTTTCTAATGACAGCTCTAGAGCTGTAGTTGCGAGTCTTCAAGTTTACGACGCAGTTTGCGATTGTTCGTTGGAGCGACGGATTTGGGAAACGGCAAATCAACAAACTATGTTTGTAACAACGGAACTTGCGACCTTAGTTGGCTAACGATGGTGTTGGGAAACGCACCCCAGATCAAGACACCAATGTAACCGTTTTGTTTTACTTGCCTTCCTCTAAGGGGAATTTGACCAAGTGTGCTAACATAGGCCTCAGTCTCAGGAGTGAGATTTACTCACAGTACACAGCTTCTACTAGCTGCCCTTTATTACAAAAAGGAATTGGAATAAAATAGGCCTTGTGATCTGATATGCATAGACCCAGGATTGATTGTTCTGTATGTAATACCTCTTTTTGATTATTAGCTGGACTGAAAGCACTGGGTAAAAGGGGTTCCAAGCATGCATGAGATTTTCTAATTATTTATTTCATTTTTGTCTGCTTTTCACTCACTCACACTGGAAGCTTGGGGGACTGGAATGTTTATTACTTGTGGAGATAAGGGAACCTCCGAGGCCCCAGTGGTGCTTTCTGCTGCAGCAGAGGGGTGTGGGTTAATTTTTCTTCAATAAAGGGGGTAATTATTTCAGCTCGGATGGGGACTTTGACTCAATTTTTTCTAGACAGGTTAAGAATTAACAAGCAGCTTTTGGTTTTGATTCGAAAGGAATGCATGACGAACTATGATGGTGTCTGTGCAAAGATTAAGAGGCCTGTGATCAAAGGCCAGTTATTCAAGCCTGTCGGCATGTTAAATTTCCCTGCATGGCATTGCTAGAATGGAAAAAGCATTTTCTTGTGCAACCGTACCTTTGCAGGAAATAGGGTATGTAGTCTCGAGCTGAAGGAAATGTTGGGCAGCATGTATGTGTTAGCATGACTCAGTGGTGGTGTCTGGCGGTCCAGATTTGCCCTTGTTCTGCAGCAAGGGAGCAGTTGGTAGCCTGAGGAGGCAGAGTTTTCACAAGTAAGGTGTGAACAAACTGCAGTGAAGTGGAATTGGGTGTGTGTGTGTGTGTGTTGCTACTGTCGCCGGAGGTTGTGTTAGGTGCAAAGATTTTATTTAAGTACTTTTTCTTCTTACTTCACTCAATTCAGAAGTGAAAACTGAACACATACAGAAAATGCAGAAGAATGTGTTAGATTATTTTTTTCCCTTTCTGCAGACGTTGCAAGATGTCTGTATGATTAGTTGAAAAATGCAATTTTTAAGGCTAAAAGCCTTACAAATAAGGTGGAAAACATTATTTTTTAAATGTGTAAAAATATGATTAAGGCTGTATAAGTGAAATACAAATATCAAGAACAAGCAGCTTTTGAAAACTAAATAAAATGACACTTTATAATAACTAAAAACCATGAATCATTTATTAAGCATTAGCTAATAGTTAATTCATTATCTATTAAGCAGTAACTAGCAGATGTTACTCAGTTAAAATAAAATACCCTAACATATAACCAAACTTTAGGTTATTATAGCACCTTCCCAACTACGGATTATTTTAACCCAATGCATTATTTTGATTAAATGTTATTTTTTTCCATTCTGGTATTACTATTGCTACTATTACTAGTACTGTACTATTAATTTTATAATTATGGCTGTGTAAATAAATAACATGCAGTTTTCAAAAATATTGAAAATGCTTTATTTTTATTACATTTTAAGTTCCAGACACTTTGTATCCATTTAATATAGATCGGCTATGAAGCGCGCGTTTGTATCATCAGTAATTAAGAATGCTGGTGGAATATAAAAAACAAGACATGGAGAGGTTATTTGCTAAAAAAATAACAAGATTATTGCGGTATAGCTTAAATAAACTTTACAAACACAAAACAACATTACGTACGCATATTAATACAGCTGTTCTGTGTCAGTTAAATCAGTTGACTGTTGAAATTCAAAATTTTTAACTCAACGGATTCTTTTTAACCTTTATTGGGCTATTTATTAATAACTCAACCAGTTGGGTTAACTATTTGGTGTTTTGTTGGGTTATTTTTAACCTTTATTAGGTTATTTATTTGATAACTCAATCAAACAAAGCGCCAAATAGTTAACCCAACTGGTTGAGTTATTAATAAATAACCCAATAAAGGTTAAAAAATAACCCAACAAAGGCACCATATATTTTCAACTCAACCATTGAGTTAAAGAAATAATGTATATAACTTTTTAGCAGGAAAAAAACAAATACTTTGGAAAGCAATGGATACAGCTTTCCAGCATTCTTAAAAATATCTTTTGTGTTCAGCATAAGAAACAAAATCATGTTTATTACAAGCAAGGGCGATTAAGTGAAAGAATTGGCAATTTAGGGTGAACTTTCCCTTTAAGCTGTCATGGCAACTTTATACAATGCACATTAAGAAATAAGCGCCACAAAGAGTTGAAAATATGCACCCTTATTCAAAGCTTACTTTGTCATTGCTGGGGTTGACAGGCATTTCGTCGCCTAGAATTTATAAGGTTCTATTTGACATTTTTGTCAAAATTGTGTTATTGACATATTCTTATTAAATGACAACTTATTTACATTATGGGACATTTTTTATAAGTTGTTTACATTTTAGGACTTTTAATAAAAAAAAATGTTTCACACATATTGTTTGCTATGGAATGCAAAAACTTTGAAGCTCAATATCTCAAGATCATTCAGAACACAGATAGAACCCTATAATTCCAAGGTGATGATTTAGCTGAAAACTTTCTAAAATCTGGCCATAAATCTAACACCAGCAAAAGTAAATAAATAAACTATTTTACCCACAGATTTTTTCTCACTCTGCTGCTTCAGTGATGTGGTTTTCGGGCACCTTTTTTCTGTTGCATTACCTTATATATTTATTTTTTACTCCATAATGAATATGATTTAAAATGTAGCCAAGTACAATACGCAAATCATATTTAAGTAAAAGTAAAATTACAGATTTTAAACACTACTCTAAAAAGTACAAATTCTCAAAAAAACTAAGTACATTAACATGAGTAAATGTAATTTGTTACTTTCCACCTCTGCACTAGGCGTTGTTATTGGACATCAAAATAACATTATTTGTAGGCGCTGACTCGACATTGGATTTTTTGGTCACCTGACATCACAATCTAAATCTAACCTAACATTAACATCTTATGACGTTGTGTGCCTGCTGGGCAAAAATTAAATGCACTACAGAATGTTACGTTTACACACATTCACAAATTACATGTAAACACATCAGCTATTAACAGTGTAATACTCACTACTCAAGTACTTTTGAAAGGTCTACTTTTTCCTTATACTTTTGAGTAATATTTAAAACAGATGATTTTAGTCTACTTGCACTACATAAGTAGGCAAGTAATGGTTCTTTCACTTGAGTATGATTTTTCAGTACTTTATCCACCACTGATAATGCGATACTTAATTTAGTCGAAAAAAAAATAATCAGTTACCACAAAGTATGAAAGAACAATTAAGCACATTTTAAATGTGATTAAGAATAGAGCATTTATCTGTAATTGTAAACTGTTTACTAACATCTATTAATGTAGAGTTAATGCCTAACAAATAATAACTTCACCATTTGCTAATGCTTAATAGATGATTTAGAGTGTGTAGTTATTATAGTGTTAGTGCATATAGTGTTAAAGCATATAGAAGTGTTACCTTCTATATGTATATTTCTATCATGTATTAGCACTGCTAAACTATAATGACTTAATGATTTTTCTACACTGCTGTCATACACTATATGTGATACGAAAGAAAGAGTATATATATGGGCTGCGTCCAAAACCACATACTTCCATACTATACAGTACGCTAAGATCAGTATGCGAGTCGAGTAGTATGTTCGAATTCATAGAATTCGAAAATCAGTATGCGAAAAGTACCCGGATGACTCACTACTTCCGGCGAGATTCTGGAGTGCGCATCCCATGCACGCTGTGCTATCCCATGATGCCCTGCGAGAGAATTCATGAATGGGAGTGAAGCGACGCAACTGACGCAAGTAGGTCATGTGACCATGACAATATGGCGGAAATAGTACGTCCGAATTCCATTACTTTTCACATTCATACTGTAAAGAACGATCTTTTCTAACAGCCGAGTAGTACGTGTAAATTCAAATGCAATACCTACTGAGTAGTAGGCAGTTTCAGATGCAGCCATAGTCTTTAAAGCCTATGCAATGACAATATCTCATCAACAGTGGAACATAATAATTACTTCAAAAACATTCTAGGTATAAAAAATGGAACATATTAGCATATGTAGGCCTATATTTCCTCAAATGACCCATCAGAATCCAGTGTTCCAGAATAAGATTAACTCTACCTGCCATTCGTTTTAAACACAGACGACCAGATCACTCATAATGCCAACATTTACTTTCATAAACACACACTACAAAAGCACATATATCCAGGCAGTGTCTCAGGAGAGTAGATATTTACACAGGCATTAATCACACGTTGGAGTTAGTCTCACACCGCACATCTACCAACCGCTCTGACGTCGTCCAGATCACCTCGTCCTTAATTAATGAATGCTGCTAATTGATTCAGAACCAATCAACAAATCATTTGCATAACAACAAGAACAACATGATTGATTACTCATTGAAGGTCCTGTGTGTTATCCTAATGTCCCATTTGGAGCTTTCCTTCATCACAATGAGTTCAGCCAGGCATGTTAGCCAAGTGCCAATTACCGGCCAGGCTTTATGAGGATATGAAAATGAAAAGGGTGAGATAAGGAAATATTGTTCACCAAAACAGAGGGTGGCTTCACAGGTGAGTTATGCCATTCTGGAAATAAGCAGTCAACTTTGTATTTTGTTCAGTTTTACCCTTCTGTTTTGCTCTTCCATTCATCACTAATGCTTTACTTGTTTAGACTAACAAGACTAAATGCTAGCAATACTGCAAAGCTAACTATACTTTAGCAGTATGCTTTGTAAGGGCATATCAGTTATTTTCAGATACAGTACCTTAGTAGCCAAAGCCAAATTGTGTTGCATGATTTTAAACATCGATAGCATATTTAGCACTTTTCTAGCATGTCGTAGCTTTATTTTAAACTTCTAACATGTCTATAGCATAATGTAACACACTGATAACTAGTTTCAGCTTATTTATAGCTTGCCCTGCTGAAAAATCCAGCTTAAACCAGCCTAAGCTGGTTGGCTGGTTTTAGCTGGTTGACCAGGCTGGTTTTAGAGGGGTTTTGGCCACTTCCAGGCTGGTTTAGAGCCATTTCCAGCCTGGTCTTAGCTGGTCAGGCTGGGAGATGACCAGCTAAAACCAGCTTGACCAGCCTAGCCAAGCTGGGAGTCCAGCCAAAACCAGCTATATCCAGCTTAAACTAGGCTGGTCGAGCTGGTTTTAGCTGGATTTGGCTGGTCATTTTCCAGCCTGACCAGCTAAGACCAGGCTGGAAATGGCTGGAAACCAGCCTGGAAGTGGCCAAAACTCCTCTAAAACCAGCCTGGTCGACCAGCTAAAACCAGTCAACCAGCCTAGGCTGGTTTAAGCTGGATTTTTCAGCAGGGTGTTTATAATGTAAGAGATTAAAGTGCTAATATTTAACATGTTGCTAGCATGTTCATACCATGATTTTCTACAATGTTTACATTTTTTTATCATGTTTTATGTGTTTCTAGTGTTATCTAAACCCCTGCTAACATGTTTTGTACACTCGTATCATGAGTAGTAATTCATCAAACATGGTATTAACACAATGCATTTCTTTTAAAATGTTGCTAGCAATAAGACAATATGATATATTCATGCTAGTTATGGTTGCTTCTGTAGTTTTTCAGCTCCCTTGATGGTATATTTCAGTCTTTCAACTTGGGTAACTTGTTTATATTACTACTGTTGTATTACCAGCATGATTTACACATGACAGCATGTCACAGCACTTTGTATCACATTGCCAATATGTGATTAAATACACTGCTGAGATGTTGTAGCACTTTAACTAGTATGTTTTAGCACAATGAACACTTCTATTGCTATGATTTCACATTGCTACGAACAACACATTGCAACCTACTTAAACAGGTTACAGGTTACTACCATGTTTATACTGCGAATGTTTACATGTTGTGTATGGTTGCTAGCATGTTTCTACCATGATGTAACACACTGCTAACATGTTTTAGCATGTTCTTGCATAATGTAACACAATGATAAACTGTATTACATATGTCTTGCTAGCTTGTTTTAATGCTTTTGCATTTTGTTAATGTTTGATGTTAACATTTTAATTGTTTTAGTAATAACATTTTTAAATGTAAGCATGTTTCCTGCCTGACCTAAAATATTAATAAGCTATATTTTATATTTCATGTTGCTAACATGTCTATATCACAATTTAGCTTTAAAGTAATGTTTAACATACTAACAGTTTTTATGTTTTAGTTTAGTAATAACTTTTTTTTTTAAATGTAAACATGTTTGCTTCATGATTTAACTGCTTTTTACATTTTTAGTAGTTGCTTACAAGTTGCTAGCATGAGTCGAACATTTTTCCAACATGTTTTAGCAACCCAGGCTCATTCTGAAAATGTACCTCTATATACATTTCTGGAGAGTGCCAAATACGTCCCAGGAGCTACATTCTTTTGCAGTTTTTGTTTTCACAAATCCACCACAGGCCGCCGTGTACACTTTTTCAGATTTCAAATTTCTTTCGCGAATGCCATTTGCTCCTTACCGATGAACTGACCCACCCTCCTTCTTGCCTAAACCCAACTAATAGTATTTTCAAAAGCACAGATTGACCCACCAACCCATTTCCCTAAACCAAACCAACAAATTTAAAAAGCAATCCAGAAAAAGAAAAGCCTGCTTCATTTCAGATTTGACCACTTTCGCCCCTTGTTATTTACATGTTTATTTTATTTTTTGGAATCTGTTTTTGTCATACCTGCTTTCTGGAACCATTCCTCACCAGACTCGAACCCTGTTGTCGTTATCAACTCCTCTCTGTGTCTCAAGTCCATTGATGTACATGGAGGGCCACTGGAAACAGCTAGAAAGCAGTCCATTTGGAAGTAAACATTTTTTTACAGAGGTAAGCTGGTAAGTGTGAAAAGAAACCATCATACCACCCCATAGCGTTAGTTTTAAAAATGAAATGCAGTCATACGTACTTCTGGATACATAATTAGCGATCTCCAGAAACGTATATAGGGCTGCATTTTCAGAATGAGCCTATGTTGTGTTTTAGCATATTGTTCAGGCATGCAATGTCACATAGATAGTAACATGTCACTACACATTATTTTTTTCTAATGTGAAGATTATTTGTTTGTTCTCTGTTTAACCTTTATTCATATACATTTAAAATCGTTAACTATTTTGCTGCTGCCCTGTGTGAGCATGCACAACATTACACAACAGCCAAATCAGCACATATTTTGCACTAATGCGTTTTGTGTGGGACCGGTGATATGACGCGATTGTTTTGCTCCTATCTCATCACATACATCAGATCCTTTCTTTAGCCGAATTCTCATCTTCTCGCTCATTTCTCTCCTTATCTGTGATGCCGGACAGCATTAAAGTGATTAAAGATGAGATGTTCCCATTATGGGCCAGATATACAGCATTAGCAGTTTATGAGCATCATCTAATCCACAAAAGCCTGACTCCTCATGGAAATGGCTGTATCCTCTGGGGAAGGTGATAAGAGAACTATCAGTTCTCACAATTCATTGATTTCCTTTAGGATTTATTAAACATCCACCTTCATTTTAAGCGTCCAGGTCTCAGACGAGTGTGACAGGGGTCCACATTATAGTAGCCGGCAATACCCAGGTGATTTCAGATACGCTTTCAATGGAGGGCTCCCTCATGATTTGACCACTGACTGTCACTTAACATGACAGGTTTTGATTGGGGATTGACAGGAGGAGAACAGACAGGACGGTAACCTTTAGCTGGATTAGAGGATTTCGGTGTGGTATAGTGATATGCTACTCTGATGTTGTACTGTTTTGGCCAAACCATTGATTTTTACTGCTTTGAATTCCAGTGCAACTGTAGAGAGATGCGGTTTGGAATGGAGCTGGTTGAAGATAAAAGAGCTTTTTAACGAACTGAGGGGATTAACTGGTTATCAGTGCAGGAGTTTGGATTCCCTTTGGCTTCTGGAAAGATGTGGCTGGAGGCTCTGAGACCTTCACTGGGGATTTGGAGTCATGGGGTCTCCTGTTTACTTAACATACTGGATCGGTCATGGTGTTAAGCTCACACCAGTGGGATGTTAGAAGTATGTTTCGTGCTGGGCTGGTCGTAACATTTCACCTTCTTTAGAGTTGTAATGCATAAGGCTTTCGTTAAAAATGAGTCATTGTGTGGGTATGTTTAGTAAGACTGTTCAAAGATACTAAAAAAAAAGCCATTTTTTTGGGTTTGTATGTGTGTGTTTTTTCAGCACTTTTTTGAAATCCTTTTTTTTTACCTTATTGGAGTGAGTGCAATTTAGTAAGTTCTTCTAAATTTATAACTCATGATTTCTTGAAACAGTCCAAATTTCTTAAATTTATTTCAGACAACAAAAAAAATCAAAAACAGCATGTATATTACTCTTGTTTTGAAACAAATTAAGTTATTTTTCCTTACACTAACTGTTTACTTTTAGATAGATAAAAAGTTATCAGTGTTCCAAGTGCAATGGTTTAAAAACAATTATGCTTAATTTCTCTTAAACTATTATTTTTGTATTATTTATTAAACATTTGTATTTATTTTTTTGTTCAACAAATTGATGTCCAAACATGGTTCGGTATCCTGCTGGAAGCTCAGAAGTTGGGTACACTCATAAAGGGATGGACATGGTCAACAATAATACTCAGGCAGGCTGTGATGTTGACATAATGCTCAATTGGTTCTAATGGGCCCAAAGTGTGTCAAAAAATATCCCCTACATTACACCACCAGCCAGAACCATTGATACAAGGCAGGATGGATCCATGCTTTCATGTTGTTGATGCCAAATTCTGACCCTACCATCCGAATGTCGCAGCAAAAATTGAGACTCATCAGACCAGGCAACGTTCTTCCAATCTTTTATTGTCTAATTTTGGTGAGCCTGTGCAAATTGTAGCCTCGGTTTACTGTTCTCAGCTGACAAGAGTGACACCTGGTGGTCCTCTGCTGCTGTAGCCCATCTGCCTCAAGGTTGGATGTGTTGTGCCTACCTCACTTGTAACGAGTGGTTCTTTGAGTTACTGTAGCCTTTCTATCAACTTGAACCAGTCTAGAGATGTTTGTGTGTGAAAATCCCAGTAGATCAGCAGTTTCTGAAATATGCAAACCAGCCGTCTGGCCCTAACAATCATGCCAGGTTCAAAGTCACTTAAATCACCTTTCTTTCTCATTCTGATGATCAGTTTGAACTGCAACAGATCAGCTTGACCATGTCTACAAGCCTACATGCATTGAGTTGCTGCCATGTGATTGGCTGATTAGAAATTTGTGTTAACGAGCAGTTGCACAGGTGTACCTAATAAAGTGGCCGGTGAGTTTATTTTGAAGAAAGCTAAAAACCTGTAACCACTGACTTCAGTAGAAGACACAAAGCCAAAGGTTGCAGGTTTTAAGCCATTTCATAATATCTTCTCTTGTTTTCAACAAACTGTTCATTTAAATAAGTAGCCCCTTTAAATAATATTTTAAAGTGCTTTAATTTAACACAAGAAAAGGTTATTCAATTGATACTAGTTCAAGAACCATAATCTGGTACTGTTTAGACCCATTTTTCTCAAGAGTGTAGTTCAAACCCCCACCCTACGTTCCTCTGACACATCATCATGAAAATGATGTTTTCCTCAGTTTAATTCGGCGCTTTATGGAGTCGAACAGTCACATCCTTTATATAAAGAATAAAACGTGCTTTCCAGAGGCCACAAAGCTCCTATAATGTTGTTTGATGCTAAGATCCTGCTGACCTGAAGTGTGCACTGCCGTCGGCTGCAGTGAATGGTTATTTCTGCTTTATAGAGGACATTTTTTGATGTAGCGCGGAATAGCAAAGGCAGAATGAAAGAAAAGCTGCCTTTTCAGTTTATTGCATTTAATATAGTGTTGTAATTTTCATGGGAATGCGCCGCTGTGCCTGATTTTGTGTAATCAAGTGTTTCAGCTCTTAATAAAAGTGGATTTGTTATGGCGGAGGAAACAGGTACAACACATTTTGCTTTGACATTAATAATATCTCACGATGTTGCCGGCTCTGTTTGCATTCTCACATACATATTTTAATTCACAACATATAAACAGCGCCTACTTGCTGGAATGGAAATGCATTTTACATCAAACGTGTCATTCGGAACTAATGGAACACAGAGTGAGAATAACAATGGATATTTGTTTCACGTCTTAAATGATTTCCATTTTCTCTGTGTTGATGTGATTTATCTAGATAAGTTATGTAATCAAAAAAATAACATGATATTTTTTTTATGTGCAAGCTGTGCTAATTAAACATGCCTTATTTACTTTTGCAACGTTAGAAATTGTTACTATAATCTGACACTTCTCTCTCTCAATCGTATTCTTGTATTAAGCACTTTAGTCAAAAGTAACTTTGTTAGGAAATGTCTTTTGATTTAATTTTCGAACATTTCATTAATGTAAAACAAAGTGCAACCACTGGATCACTAAAAACCAACTCTGTCAGCCATCAGTCAACGTTAATTCATTTAAAGGAGACAGTAATCTAGCATAATTAGCAGCTGCTTTAGAAAGAAAGATCTAATTAGCGAGTCCGGTCCAGATCTAGTTAGCTACACACTATACGTAGCCCCAGGCACACTGATTTTCAAAACATGTACAGTACACAAATCCATGAAAAATGTAATGGAAATGAATGTTTTATTCATTTTTTTTTCGAGTAAACATCATACACTTTGATTTAACTTTGTTTAAATGTTTCAGTCATGCAAGAGCTCTAAGCTGTAATGGATATTTTAGTGCTGCTCTGTGTTGATGGACGTTTCCTGTGAATTAGCTGCTTCTACTTTGGCGAAAGCATCAGTTACCGCATACAACATGAAACTTGCCACTAATTACTCGGTTGGCTAATTTAATAGAATGAGCTATTCAATTACAGCTATCAATTCTATTTTCATTAAATCATCGTCAAATTATGGAAGCACACTAGTGAACTTTTACAAACCACGTTGTTGCGAATGTGACTGTCTATTAGATAGATTTTTGTTTATATGTGGCAATTTTATATACAGTAAATGCTATTTAATATTGTACAATGTAAGAGAAATACTGGTTGAATTCAATGTTTTGTTCAATGAAATTAACCTTAAGAGTCATTTTTGCTTAAAAGTGACTCACTATTTTAAACATAACTAAAAAAATGAAAAAAAAAAAAAATAAGCAAGAAACACGACAAACTTAGTCTAATAAATTATAATTATTGTAAAATGTTGTCATGACTCAGCAGGGTCAGACAGAATCTGTGGACATTTTTTGGCGATTTCTGCAGAGAATTTTGTAAAAAAAATTAGAGGATTTATGAATTAAAAATGATTTTAGTAATAAAATAATTAAAAACTTAATATATGAAATAAAATACATTATTAACTTGTTTAATGTGTACAGTGCAAATGCAACTAGATCTGCATATTTTGAAAACAAAGCAAATTTCTCATATAAAATAACTACTAAAAGACAGAAAATATTACTTTACAAATCATATGAGCCTTTTAATGTTACAGTCATTATATCACAATAATATTAGTAAAAATAATTAGAAAACTGAATAAATATAAATTACACACATTTACAAGTAAATACATAGACTAAATGATAGCCTAAAAATCTGCAGATTTCTGCACATGTAGATTCCCCCTGGACCTACTTATTAGTAATTTTTTTTGCAACATGCTGTAGGCTTATTCTAAAAACGTAGCCTTACAATATATACATTTCTGGAGATCACAAAATATGTAGCCAGAGGTGCATACGGCTGCATTTCATCTTTAAAATTAACGCTACAGGCAGTATGGTGCAATTTCTTTTCGCACTTACAAGCTGACCGATCCAAAGTTACTAGTTTGTATAGTGTCTCGGCGCATGCATCAGAAGATCTGAGACGGAGAGCGGAGTTGATTGTGACGTTGGGGTTCGAGTCTGGCGAAGAGTGGTTCCAGAAAGCAGTTAAGACAAAACAAAGTGGTCAATGGTCAATCTGTGCTTTTTAAAACCCTATCAGTTGGCTTCAGGGAAGGAGGAGGGTGGGTCAGTCGATCGGTCAGTCAATTGACAATGGCCTCTGGTAGATTTACACAAGAAGAGCAGGCATAAATGGCACTTGCAAGAGAAATTTAAGATTAAATGCGTGGTGCATTCATGAAAATAAAAACGTAGCTCCTAGGACGTATTTGGAGCTCTCCAGAAATGTATGTAGGGGTACGTAATCAGAATGAGCCTGGGTTGATTTTTTTTTTTTTTAGCTTTGTAATTTTTATTGTCATTTGGAAAAAAATACACACATTCAGACTGTATATTACTATTACCCCTAAACCCAAACCTCACAGAAAACATTTAGCAGCGTTATCTTTTCAAAATGATTTCTGAGCCGGTTTCTTCACAGAGTCCAAAAGTCCCTATACATGGTCAAAATAAATTAGTATTGCTGTACATTGTAACAAATATTTGTAAATTAACAGTTTACCATATTTAGTTTTTTATTTGTATGATAATTTATGATTTCAACTGCATTATGGGACCTTTTAACCTTGAAAACATTAAAAAAGTGCCTTTTATGAACATTTGTAATAGTTTAAAGTGATATAAAAACCTAGTAATAAACTGCCTCCACTTATTTTGTTATTTTACAGACTTATTTCTCTATATATTATTTCTTATACATTATATTATTCCAAACTACTAAAATGTCCGCAAAATGCCACTTTGTTAAACTGTAGAGTGGATTATTATCATCAAAAGTTAACAGAGCAGAGATTCATTCATTAATTTATTCATTCATTCATTTTCCTTCGGCTTATAGTCCCATTGTTAATCTGGGGTCGTCACAGCAGAATGTGCCGCCAACTTTTCCTGCATGTTTTACACAACAGATGCCCTTCTAGCAAACCCAGTAATGGGAAACACCCATACACTCTCATACACATACTCATACATACAGCCAATTTAGTTTTTTCAATTCACCCATGCCAACACAGAAAAAACATGCAAACATTTGGTCCCCACAGTGTCAGAAACACAAGATGCGCACACACACACACACACACACACACATACATACATATTGTAATCAGAGAAAGCGACAGACAGATACATTTGATGAATGCTGAGGTTTATCTTTCACAATTGTGCGGAACATGAAACCAGCCACATGAAACTAATTATGTGCTTGGCTTATTCAGTTAAATGGCTAGCAAATCAATTACAGTTATTAATTCTGCTTTTATTAAATTATCAAAAGTGTAATTGTTAATTGTGAGTGCTTCCAAAGCACGCTGTCAGCAGAATGAATCTCAGCCTTTATAGATATACACAGCAAGGCATAAATACACATCAGATTGAGGTCTAATATAGTATAATATGGCTCAGTGTATATTTGGAGACTTTCTAACCTGACCTCTAGGTCATCTTCACTGGAGCTCAATAATTTGTTCACATACGTGTACATATATTAAAAATACACTCACAGCCTGCAAGTTGCCCGGGACCAAATGTCAGCACACAAGGGCTGTGTGTATGTGTGTGTGCTCATGCATTTCATGCTCATCTTTAGCAGCTTTTTTATCCAGAAAATAAGCACTAAATCTCCTATATCGTTTTTCCTTCACCGCTATTAAGCACAATATTAGGTCATATTGTTTCCTTAGAAGCTTACTCCAAAAGCTGTCGGAAGAATATTAATATGTTTCATCAAATACATATTAGCCAGACGTGTCCTATGCTTCGCATGCCAGCACCGCAGAGGCTTTCATGGGTGAATGAAAACAATCCATTTAAGACTTTCCTGCGTTTCGGAAAACACACTAGTGCTTTTCTTTTGCACTCGCATATTTCACCAGCTGTTTTTCTTCAGGTCTTGGCAGAATATACGAATGTGCTAAAGAGGTCTAATCATGCCTGTGCTTGTTTCAGACTGTCACAGAAACGGATTACTGTTAAGATAACCTTCCCTTGACTAAGTCACAATTATATTCGGTGCAAACATCGCAGACGCTAGCGCTCTTTTCATGTGTTGAATGTGTTGGCAGTTCTAGCAAAGCTAAAGAAAGATAGTGCAAGGACACATCTCTCCGCTGTGGTTAATTATATTTTAGAAGGGATAACACAGTTGATGGTCGGTCATTGTAAATGTAGCAGGATTTGAATAAATTATTGATTGATTGAAAGTAATAACAGGAGTTTAGGAGTTTTTTTAAAATCCCAATTACACATTATTCATAAGAGCAAGGATTATTTAAAAGGATGGTTCACACAAATATTAACATTTCAGCCTGATTTCATGAGAAAGCGTAACTATTTTACATATTGTCAAAAAAGAGGCAAACTCACATGATTTCATTCATATAAAAGCATACCATTTTTAAAAGGAAGCGTGCCTCTGAACACTAGCCCTAAACAATACATGTCAACCCTGTCATTTTTCACTGGATTCTCCCGTATTTTACAATTCTATCCGGCTATCATCCTGTAATGCTATTTTCCCATATTTCTCCCATATTTTCAATCTTTCTATGAAAGGTGGCAATAATCATTAAAGGGCCGATCCTCCCTATTTGCAACCCAGATTGCTGAAACACCAGGAGGCACCCCTTGCTCTTAAATATGAATCTGTTCTGTGCTTTAGTTTGAAAACACTTTAAAATAAATTTAAAAACGGCAGGATTTTCTTCTATTTCATTAAAGGCGCTGTTTCCCCTTCTATGCAATCCTTATGTAGCGGTGTGTGACTATCAGGGCCTACTCACACTATGCCATCCGTTCCGTGCCCAGGCCCTTTTTCCGGATCATTTGAGAAGTGTGAGTGTGCTGAATGGGGCTCAAGCACGGTTCACTTGGCCGGCCCTGGCCCGGTTGGAAGAGGTGGGCCTGAGCGCGGTTCACTTGGGCTTTGGCGTGGTACGCTTGTGTGTGAGTGCAAAATGCGCCAAAGCCCGAGACTGAAAGTGAGACGTGACTTTAAGGGGCTGTTTCATATGGATTTATTAATGATTCTTACTGTTCAGTGAACGCAAACTGCTGTAGTTTATTAAAGACGCAAACTCCTCACTGCACGACAGCTGCGCGCCTTCAGTAGACCTCATTCCTGCAACACGAGAGCTTTATGATTGTTTATGAGCGCCAAAAGTGGCGGATCTTGTTTAGCGAAATATCTGACTGCGTGTCCCGGCATCCCTAAGGACTGTTTGGTGAAATATTTGACTGCATATCAAACAACTGAAACGATATAACTAGAGAAATCTCCACTGTGCTGCTGAGTGAGAGCACTTACTGAACAGCGCAGCAGCGATGACATAAGCGTGCAGAGGCCCGATATGGTGTGAGTGCGGGCCGTCGGGGGAGACGGGAAAGGGGACAAGTGTGCTTTGGTCCGGTTCGAGGCAACTGTACCTAGTGTGAGTACGGCCTCAGACGCACTCCATACTAGGTAATAGACCAACGCTGTTTCCCAAACGCCCCCTGGTGTTTCGGCGGTATGGGTTGCATATTGGGAAGAACGGCTCTTTAATGTTTATTGCCACCCTTTATAGAAAGATTGAAAATGTGGGAGAAACATAGGAAAATAGCTGTATGGGTTGATAATGGGATAGAATTGTAAAAATACGGGAGAATCCCTGGAAAAACAGGTGGGTTGACAGGTATGCAAATGTCATTAGAGGATGAGCTATTCATACTAAAATATACATTTACATTTAGTCATTTAGCAGATGCTTCTGTCCAAAGCGACTTACAATTGAGATGCAATACACAAGAAGTGCTAATTATTCAAAGTAGCTTGTTTGTGCTCAGAGAATTTAATGCTAGAGTAGGAGTTTTTTTTGAGAGAGAGAGAGAGAGAGAGAGAGACAGAGAGAGAGGAAGTGCTTTTGTTGGTGGTTTTGGTATTATTCACTGGGGTTCAGGTTATACCTGAAGAGATAGTTTTTTTGTTGTCGCTTAAAGGATACCAGTGTATCTGTAGTCCATTTGGGAATGGGAAGATCATTCCACCAGTGAGATAACATTGAATGAAAAGATTTTGGAAAGAGACTTATAGGGCTCTTTCATACACACGGCACAATAAGGAGCAAGACGTGTTATGTACAAATCCATTTGCACCATTTTGTGGACTCATGGGTGTGCTGGTCTATAAAGGAGGTGTGTTAGGGCGCATTGTTGGCACGTTGCTTTTTTAAGGAACTGAAATAGACAGCACTGTTGATCAACAGAAAGTTGGTCCTAAGTCCAGCACAGAGCATGTTAGTTATGCTCATCTGGGGGTCCAAACGCTTACACATTGCTTAATACACACGTAAACAAAAGTCTTTCTGTGTAAATCGGTGCTTTTGAAGACACTATCAGTTGGGTTTAGGGAAGGAGGAGGGTGAGTGAGTCAGTCAGTCAGTCAGCCGACAGCAGCCTCTGGTAGATATACGCAAGAAGACCAGGCGCAAATAGCATTCGCAAGTGAAATTTGAGATCTCAAAAAGCATACACAGCAGCCTCTGGTGGAGTCGCAAAAACAAAAACTGTCTTCTGTGATGTATTTGGTGCTATCCTGAAATGTATATAGGGGTACGTTTTCGGAATGAGCCTGGGTTAACCAGTTCACAGAGACTTTAAAGGGCACCTATGGTAAAAAACACTTCAAATTTCTGCCACGCCACAGAGCTCCATTTGAATAGTTTCATTTTAAATAACATGCGAATGTGCATGTCTGGTGTGTCATGTAGCGGCTCTAACCGGGTCATCCGGTGCCTCAGTCAAAGTTAATTTAGTGTGCGTGGTTATTAGTCTCAGTGTAGCACACAGTTGGCTGTAAAACTATACAAAGACACAAATGATTGTGTACTCTCTGCTTGGTCTGTGTCTGAGTCGTGCATGTACGGCTGAATGCTGATTCTCTCACTCATGTTGCTTCTCTCTGTCTGCCTGTCTGTTGTCAAACACAGAGCGGGGGAGCTCTTGGCTCTGCCCCCTTGTTACTTTGGGCAGGAATTTGAAACTAATTTTCATGTGAAGCAACACACCCCTAAAACAGCGAGCTGTGTACACGCCTCCAAAATGACAGTTTTTAACACATTATAATAAAAAAATCTGAATTGTTTTTTGAACTGAACCTAAACTGGCACACTCAAAAGAACCATAATATTAATATTAAATCATAAAAAAGGTGTAAACTATGTACTCTTTAAAAAGTGGCAGGTTTAAAAGTGTAGGTTATTATTTTCTTGTTGACTATAAAAATGTGATGTGAGGAAGTAATGTATAAAGAATATATTCCAAACATTAATGTGCAGGCATGTAAGGTTTCTATTTACAAACTGACATTGCTACTGTCCTGGCATATAGTTTGTTTTTCACCTATTCATCATTTCACCTATATTAGTGCGTCAGATCTTTTCAAAGAATTTTCATCTTCCGTTGAAACTTCTTTCTTAATTCATCATTGTCATGTAAACTTGCATGTCATGTACGGTGCTAAATAGTGTCAAACTCAAGGTTTTTTCTTCTTCATAAAAGGCAACACTCTAGACTGGACTGATTTGACCTAGAGAATGAGGATTCATAATTATTGAACAAATATTTCCAAAGAGAATATGCAATGCTCAAGAAAAGGAAAAATTCCAGTAAAGTAAAAGATCTAACCTAAGCCCACTGTTATTTCTTTATGAAGTGCTTTTTCTTTTCTTTTATGAATCCTTATGAGAATCATTTGGTTCCTAAGAGAAAAATGTTTTCTCTTTCACACACGTTGGTTTACCATGCTTTTTATCCGTTTATCATGATTTTTACATTAAAAAGATTCTTCATATACTGCAATAGTATGATTTTTATAAGCTGTTAACCACACAGCATCCAACGTATCCACTAGATCAAACTTCAGGTAGCCTATTGCTATTTTTGTTTGAACCACTCACAGATTTTAATTTTCTGTGGTATTTGAACCATATCACTTTGTCTGATATCTGCATCATAAGCCACTTTTTTTCTCTGTGACATTTAGCTCAGGCAGTGACAGGACTGACTTTCATAGTAATTATTTGTTTGGCTGTTCTAACCTGAGTCTTTATCTGTCTATTTAAATGTGGGCCTTTCATGTGCTCTTTAGGTTATATCTTAAAATAATCGCCTCCTAAGACTTTTGCATAAAAGACCATTTCTCGGCTGTCTGTTTGCCTAAGAGACATAAACTTCAAAGAGCAAAGATAACATACTTGGCCTGTTTTGAACCATTTAAAAAAGTGTCATTTGTGCTTTCACTGTGTTAGTCAGTATTTGTTCCAGCATATTTTGATACTAACACCCACCTTCAGGCGAATCAAACAAAAAGAGATATAGTTAAAGTCAAAATGATTAGCCGTCATGATTTTTTTCTCTCTTTTTAAAATATTTCATAAATGATGTTTAACAAAGCAAAGCTTTTCACAGTATTTTCTGTAATATTTTTTTTCTCTTCTGAAAAAGTCTTATTTGTTTTATTTTGGTTAGAATAAAACAGTGCTAATTTTATAAATAAATTTAAGGTCAAAATTGTTAGTCCTCTTAAGCCTTTATAATGTCACAGGAAGCTGAATACTAGAATCTTGAAAATATCTAGTAAAATATCATGCGCCGTCATCATGCTAAAATGAATCGACACATTTTTGCACTTTTTAATACATCGCAGCTGTATCACCCTGCAGCCCAAGACCGGTTACTCACTGAAGCTAAGCAGGGATGAGTCTAGTCAGTACTTGGATGAGAGACCACATGAGAAAACTGTCTGTAAATAAAGTAAAATAAATAGATAAAGTTAAATGAACAAACAATTATTCATGACCTCACGATTTCATTTGCTTGTGCACAAAACTTTACACGCCCCCTCAAATACACGCGGCTCAAGCGCAGATCTTCTTGTGCGCAATGCACTCTCAAATAAACGCTACTGAAGTGCGATTTACTATGTCCCCAACGTTTATTAGATTTGCTAAGAATACACATGAACGTCTCCAATAGACCTACAGAGCTGTATTAATGCGTCCTGAAGTAAAGTGAAACAGCTATGAGTCGTGTTCTCTGGCCTCACGCATCACGCACCTGTCAGTCAGCCAGCCAGTCAGTCAGCACCTCACCTTAAAGGTTTAAACAAATGACGCACAGCACTATTACGGTCGGTTACAGAAAAGTTTGTGCTGTTATAATTCATTTACCCTTTAATACGTTTTGCTGCGATTTTTACCTGAAAAAAAAAAAAAAACAACGACTGAATGATTTGAATGAGAAGCTGTAATGTAGCCGTGGCGAGAGGAATTTTGGCGTGGTGCCCAGCCATGGAAGAATGAATGTAGCGAAAACCATGCAATGGCTAACCAGTGCTTTTTAAGAACGTGCTCGACAGTGCTAAAATGTTCTCTGATAACGAACGTTGTTAAAATTTTAGTTTCGATTGCATGCTGCATCAATCTGCTCTTCATCTAATAAATGACTTGCGCCTGAGAAAGCAATCCTGACATGCCATAAACGTGTGGTGGTGTTTGAAGGTGTCAGACATGGAGCACAGACGCTCTTGATTCTGGAGGTCATTAATAAAATAATAACACTAATACTGAAATGATTAAGGCGTTTTATAATGACCAAAACAACATTTTAGATGTTTTACAGTGTGCTCAGCCTGCTGGTTTGTCAATTCACACACATTTTTACCATCACATGATCTCTTTTAACAAAATCACATGACCATTTTTAATGCGCATGCTGGAGTTTGTGCAGTAAAAGTGTTTCCATCGCAGTTTATGCGCATCTTTTCTTATCGAATAAAAAGTTCATCTTATTTAAAGTTTATTTTTATGCGCATTTTCAAAATGTATGCGCATCATGACATTTTAACCGTTTTTTTATGCGCATATGCAAAATGTGCATAAAAATAGGTTGATGGAAACAGCTATTGTCTCTCCACTCTACCAATAAGTTTGTTGTTTTGTGGCTGACGTCGCATCATCCAAGTGGATGCTGAACACTGTTGCTGTTGCTGCACACTGGTGGTGTGGAGAGACTTCCCTCATGATTGTGAAGCACTTTGTGTGTATGGCCATACACTATAAATGCAAATACACATTACATTACATTACATAAACCAGTTTTTAGAAATTTGTTATTTATATATATATATATATATATTTTAATAATAAATAAAATGTTGTACATAATCAGCCAAATTAGGAACTTATGCCTATTGTAAAATCCTTTAGAATATTCATATGAGTAAGACTGTGTAGTTTAACATTTTAGATGATTTCTTTACATCAGAATAATAAAAAAAAGAGATACCTTAAATCCCAAAATCTCAAAAATTGACTGCTTCAGTGTCTCACTAACCATCTTCCTCATTTGATTGTGTTGATTTTGTAGAAGCTATTCATTTGACATCTTTTCAGTGGTTATGGTATTCTTAGCATGTGTCTGGTCCCTCTTGTAATGAGTGTGATTGTAAATGTCTGTGTTTGCATGTTGTTGCTTTATTGGTATGTTTTGAGCAGGCGTACATTAAACACATTAGACACATTTGAGACAACCTACTCATATGCACTCTTTGCCCACCAGTGGAATCTAGCTCAATGAATATGTAAATGCATGTTGTGTGTGTGTGTGTGTGTGTGTGTGTGTGTGTGTGTGTGCGCGTGTTTGTTTGTGTACCTTGAGTTTCTTACACTGAGGACCAAATGTCATATATCAGTAAATTTTGACTTTGTGGGGAATTTTTTTTTTGATAAACTTGTAACCATTGACTTTAGTATTTGTTTTTTCCTGCTGTGGATGTCGGTGGTTACAGATTTTCAGTTTCTTAAAAATGTATTCTTTTGAATTCAACAGAAGAAAGAAATTGATATTTGGAACCACTTTAAATAGTGTGTAAATATATGTTTAGGTGAATACTCCCTTTAAGAGTAGTGGGTTTTTGTGTGCAAATCAACACTCTTATAAGTCATGTTGACATTATTTAAAAAGCATTTTATACAGCATATATTGCTTGAAAGCAGCAGATCTACATTATTAAGCAAAGTGTTCAGTGCTGCTTCCAAATAGAAAGGCTGATGTTGTTTATATATTTTAATTATACATCGGATTATGATGGACTGAATAGAGAAAATAAACTGAGAAAATAAAAAAACTTTCATGTCAAAATAGAGCCACACATGCCTATTAGATCACTACTACAGACCAATGATTGTGTACAGGTGATTTTTCGGGAAGGTTTGCTTTTGAAAGCTATTTTTTAGCTTTGTGAATCTGTAACAGCCATTTCATACTGCTGTGCTGAACACCAATACACAGCATACCAAAGTAAATTTTTAGGTTCACTTGCTTCAGTGTGTAACATCTCTCATCAATGTCTAAACAAGATTAGATTCAACTTTTTTATCAATACTCATGCACAAGGTAATTAAATGCAGTTTAGGTCTTACCAAGAGTGCAAAATATTGCAAGAGTGCAAGTGCAGGATATAGGTATAAGTTATAAAGTGCAAACTATAGTGAAAACTATAGTGATATTTCAGCCTGATCTCACGAGAAAACATAAGTATTTTACGTTTTGCCAGTTTAGTGGAACAGTTTAGTAGAGTTCAGTCCTACGTAATTGTACGATTTTAAAAAGGAGGCGTGGCACCTAACCCCACCCCTAAACCCAACCGTCATTGGGGGATGAGCAAATCGTACTAAAATGTACGAATTTGTACGATCTAATTCGTACATTTTAGTACGATTTGCTCAAAGGACAAAGCAGTGGCGCAGGTAGTGCTGTTGCCTTACAGCAAGAAGGTCGCTGGGTTGCTGGTTCGAACTTCGGCTCAGTTGGCGTTTCTGTGTGGAGTTTTCATGTTCTCCCTGCATTCACGTGGGTTTCCTCCGGGTGCTCCGGTTTCCCCCACAGTCTAAAGACATGCAGTACAGGTGAATTGGGTAGGCTAAATTGTCTGTAGTGTATGAGTGTGTGTATGAATGAGTGTGTGGATGTTTCCCAGAGATGGGTTGCGGCTGGAAGGGCATCCGCTGTGTAAAAATGTGCTGGATAAGTTGGCGGTTCATTCCGCTGTGGCGACCCCGGATTAACAAAGGGACTAAGCCGACAAGAAAATGAATGAATGAATAAAATGCAATTGAATAAATTGAAATTTATTTTGGGGCCTGTAATCCTGCTCGTATTTTGTGCGAAAGCAAAATAAAATGAAGGAATGTAAAAAAACCCCAAAACAAATAAATACAGTTAAAAAAACAAATAAATAAACAAACAAATAAATAAAGATAAATAAACAAACAAATAAACAAAGTAAAATAAACAAATAAATAAAGTTAAATAAACAAACAAACAATAGAATAACATTAAATAAATAATAAATAAACAAATTTTACTTATAAATTTAACAAATGATAAACAAACAAACAATAGAATAAAGTTAAATAAATAAAAAAACTACATTTTATTTATAACATTTTATTTGAATCGTATTTCATAAAATCATAAAATATTACATTAAGCTGTCACAGTATTATGTAGACGGGACTGAATACCCTTTGAAATAATTGTACCAAAGCTTTTTCAAAAGTTAAACATTTCTAGATGAAGGGTCCATTAAAGGTGCATATTAGTATGTTAATATACATGACGCTACCTAAAATGTTCAATACCTTTTGAAAAGGTACCGTAAAATCATTATGGTACAAATACCTCTTATATGTGAAAAGATGTGGACTCATGGCCCATATTTACATATGAACACATTTACATATACATATTATTACATATTACACATATACATATTCAAGTTTTTTATCGCATATATAAATGTTTATTTACTTAATATTGACAGTGCAGTCTTGTTATTTTACCACGGTTTGGTCTCTGCTTAATATACTCTATCCTCACAACCTTAACACCAGGTTATTGTTTGTCTCTTCATTTCCATAACGGAAAAAGCAGTTCTGAAAGTGAAGCTGTGAGATTTTATTGAAGGCACGTACAGAGCGCTAGCACTCATTAGCAGGGATAACGCATGATTTACACACTGCCAGAAATAACGGCAGTAATTAAGAGCACCTTACACCTACACACACATACACGCGGCTCCAGATCACTCCTGAGCCCAGCTTTGCCTTCGCTCAGTAATGCTCTCTGGGCGGCAGTATCGTCGGGAATTGTTGACTGAAATGAGAGCGTATTGTCCAGCAGGGGGGTGATCTGATGTGAGCCGGTGGTTGGATGTGAATAATTTAACACATAAGGGAACCGTAGAATGAACAGCCACTCATATCAGAGAGTAATGCTGTGCTCTCATCTGCTCTGTGTGTTAGCAAACACACTCTCGCAAACTCACAGTGTGACCACTGCTGTTTCAGTGCAATGTGCTTTTGTAGTATCTGTTTATTATTCCAGCCCAGTTCTGGAAGTTACTGATTAAATGTTATATGAAGTATATAATCAGATTAAAAAAATATTAATAATAATTAAATGCTCATTTACACTAATATCATGATGTCATTTTATGTTAACAAACTGACTTCATGTGTTACATTAACTCCAGTTTGGAAAAGCCAGGGACGATGGTTAAAACATTTCCTTATGCTGATGTTCCAGACAGTTTAGGTTACAAGTGAGGTAAAGTAATCATAGTTTAAATACATTACATCAGGTAAGTTTTGTGTGTTCACTGTAAACAAAAATTCCAGAATTTCACAACATGTTACTGTAATTTTTCACAGTAAACTACATTAGTGCCACTTTAAAGGATTTAACTGTT
Organism: Danio rerio; assembly: GCF_052040795.2. NCBI lineage: Eukaryota > Metazoa > Chordata > Actinopteri > Cypriniformes > Danionidae > Danio > Danio rerio. The sequence goes on along the minus strand of NC_141039.2, from coordinate 31,356,249 downwards.
AAATTTTATGTATTCAGAATTTTAATGTGAAATTAAAGGCAGGCATCATGATTACAGCAAATTACTGTAAAATGGCTATATCTTTTGCACGTTAGTTATAGTTATAGAATTCAAACACTATTAATATTTTATCCAACATAGAAATTAATACACACAAACCTTTATGCTAGTACAGGCACTTCTATGATATTTAGAGATATTTACAGAATAATTTTTATTATGATGTACCTCACTTACTATGAATTTAGACACAGTACCTTACTGTGAAAGTAATGCAATTGTTAGCCAGTAATTTACTGTAAATGTAAGGTCAAATATTTTACAGTGTTCATATATATGACATTCTGGGTACTACCATATTAAAGAGTGCGTTGTAATTGTAGCAAATAATTAGATTTTACATAATAATGACGCAAAATCACACATTTCTGGTGTCAAATGAGCTTCACGTTAAAATAACATTCCATAGGTGCTCCGTGTTTGTTTCACATGTGATTTTTAACATGAACGTTATGTAATGCTTTTGTATTTGTTTAATTGATTGATTTTTGTTAGGGAAGACCCAATTTGTAGACAATGACTAATACAATCGGTTCTAAAATCTTTGGCAAATATTAAGTCTCTATTAAGTATCTACTAATACTGTATATATATGAAACTGAAAATAGTCTTATCAATCTTTCATTGGAGCATTTTAGTGGCTGAACAACACTTCTGTGAAGATATAATCTATTTGTAACAACAACATCTAACGTTACATCAGCTTTAATTATTACTATTAGACTGTGAAGAGACTTTCAACCAGCACAACAAAAAGTGCTTCTGAAGTCAATCACCTGCTACAGCTTTAAAAATTATTTCATATTTTTGTTACCTTTATAAAACTAAATAAAGGTGCAGTGCACACAAAAATGAAAATTTACTATGACATTCATGTTGTTTCAAAACGGTGATTTTTCTTTTTTGATTTTTCTTATTTTTAAAGATGTAACCAAATTGGTTTTGAAGCTGCAATAACATTATGTTATTTCTAAATATAAAAAAACAATACTGGCATAAAAGTTTATTTGTATTAATCTCTAAGTTGAATAAAATAAAAAGAGTTTGAATTCCTATAACTAACATGCAAAAGATATAGCCCTTTTACAGTAATTTGCTGTAATCATGCAACCTGCCTTAATTTTACAATAAATTATGAATACAACACATTACTGTGAATTTTTACAGTTAAATCCTGTCAAATGATACTTATGTAATTTACTGTAGAAATTACAGTAACATGTTTTGAAAATCTGGACATTTTTTAAAGTGTAGCATACACCTGAATGACACGGCAGCAGCCATATTGCACCAGACCACACACCAGCTGATCAGTGGAGACTAGACAGAGTGATATGGGCATGGTTTGGAGGCCATAATGGAAAGAGGCCAATGGGCAACTTTGGCCAGGATGCAAGGGTTAAACTCTTTTTTGAAGGACACCCTGAGATTTTTAATGACCACAGAGTCAGGACGTCTCATTTAAAAGGCGGCACTCAATAAACAGTATAGCATCCCAATCAATATACTAAGGCGTTAGGACCCACAAAGACCACAAGTTTAGCACCCCCTGCTGGTCTCACTAACACCACTTCCAGCAGCAATCTAGCTTTCTTATGTGGTCTCCCATCCAGGTACTAACTGGCTGCATCTCTGCTTAGTTTCAGTAGGGCGGCCATAAGAGAGTTGCAGAATGCTAGCTGCCGGCATGTTTTTTTTTTTTTTTCTTCACCAAAAGTGAAATGTAAAGTGAGTAAATCTATGAAGGAATGAAATTCAGATCACATTCACAAGTCTTTCTCAAACATTTCTGGATTTCATGAAAAACGTAATGCATGAAAAGAATGGAAGACCCTCTCCATCAATGACAATATTTCATTTATGCTGCATTTCCATTTTTACATAATATTTAGCTTAAAATTAGTGTTCCTAGCTTAGATTTTATTACATTTTTCACATTTTTCTCACTTTTTGAGCAGTAGTGATCTTTAAAAATCTCTCCTTTGCCTCTTTTAGTTTTCCGCTGGTCATATTTTCAAGGTGAGTCTGGAAAGTGCTCCTTGATTACCTTGGTTTTTGGGAAGGAGTCCTGGCAGGATTCCTCTTGCACCTGGAGGTGAGCACATCCTCTCTCTAGGAACATAGTCAAACTGTCAGACCATGAAGGAGAGGTGGAAACAGAAGGAGGGAAACAGTGAAAGCAGGAAAGGGAGTGATGAAAGGCACCACTTTTCTTCCATCTCCCTCCATGACTTTTGTTTTCAAACTGCTCTTTACAAAACTATACAGTACAATTCAATAAGAGCAGTTGGTTTTGAACCTCATAATACCTTTATGGATACATATTGTTTAGCGAATGCAGATTTTCTAATGCATGGAATACCTCCTGTACTGTGTCACAATGCAGTTCTGTGTGACCTTTTATTTACGGTTTAGGCAGTTTTTTTTAATTTCTATTTTTTTTATTTTTTTGTACCTTATATAGCTCTGTGGGTTTTTTGTGTATTTGTGAATACAGAACCCAGAAAGGATTGACTTTTTATTTTTTTTATTTTGCATTTTGTCCATAGGGAAATTAAATTTTAAAGACAGACCTACTGTGTTATTAATACAATTATAAATAAAACAAACTTTTATTGTACCGTCTGCTGACATTAAATCTTAAGTTTAATTTCAGTTAGCCAGCCTATGGGCTTCCAGTTAATTGTCATCCCATACAAAATCGCTGTTTTTAGGATCTGATTTCTTTAAAAAAAAAAAAAAACATCGCTGTTGAATACCTGGCTGAGATATGATATAAAGTTGGTATCAGACCAAAGAAGAAGCACTGCATTTTTCCATGTCATGTCTTTAAAATATGGAAATTAATTTTACCCCAGTATAATTTAAATTTAATTTTTGCACCAGCCTGCTGCTAATGACAAGCACCTGTGTTTAAACGGTCTTACGTCTCTTTTTGCGCTTTAACAACCAAATGAATACTTAAGTCTATTTAACTGATTATATTTTAACTACATTACAACTTCAGTGCTGTAAAAGGAACCTTATGACATTTAAAACATAAAGCTTACACTGGAAGTTCATCATTGGCTGAAAAACACTAGCTGTGCATATAGTCCATTTACCAAAGACATCGATAATGATAAACTATAACAGCCCTGTAGCCAGCCTGGTGAAAGGGGTGGTTCTTTTTTCTCAAAAAGTGGACCTTTTTGCAGTTATACACTTCATTTTCTATCTAATTATGAGATTTTAAAACTGCATTTTTAATGACATTTTAAGCACTGTTTTTAGCTTGATTAGCCTATCAGATGGTCATCATAACCACATTTTATGATGTACCAAAAATTGTATTTCCTAAAAATTTTGAATGAAGAAATGTAAAAAAAAAAAAAAAGTTATTTTTAAATACTAAATTATTACTTCATATATCATTAGAAAAAAGGAATCTGTTAATGTTTTAAGTTAAAAACTGTAGCACATTGTCATTTGTTGATCAAAACAAACTGGCCAGCTCATTTAACTTTACTCAGTCAGAATTTGGTCATTGGATAATAAATAAATAAAATTCAAACATAATAATAATAATAATAATATTTAATAATAATAATAATAATAATAATGTAGAGCTCTATGATTTTTCTAGCCTCTCTTGTAAAAAGGCACATTTGAAAATTCATTGAGAGCAACAATAGCCAAAATAGTTGGCCTATATGAATTTAATTGAAATAAAGGTGGCTTTTGGTACTTCACATCTTTTTATTAGTAATTTTCTGTTTCAAGAACAAGGTCCAGGATTTAAAATAAAAGTTACTTGTAGAATGTTTTCTCTATTTACAAACAATACAGTACCGAATAATGACTTTCCTTATGTCAGAGTGTGTGTTTTCTTGCAAAGTTGGTGTCACACCCTCAGCTCATTCCCGCAGTCCCAGCCACCCCAGCCACCACACACCACTTACTTGAACCGTCACCTGAATACTAACAGTCCGCACCTGCCACCCCAATCACGAACTCCTAATAAAGTCTCACCTCCTCCAGTCTCTCACCGGCTGGAATCAAGGTCAGATGGTCTTCCTCATCAGCTCTCCTGTTTTCTCTTGTGCGCTTCCATGGTTATCCCTCTTTCTCCTGTGGATATAAAGCAACCTGCTTAAGGGAAGTGTTTATATGTGTGTGCTGGTGTTTCCGAAGAACTGAACTAACCTCTTTTAACTGTGCGTGAAATCCTCTCACAGCATCGCCACTCACAGCATCGCCACTCACCTGCTTCATCCTCTACTGTTGTTGCTCCTTTTGAATAAATACCTTAACAATTTAACCTCCTTTATCTTTCTTGTGCAGCCGTGACAGCTATATGTTGGGCTCCTATAAAATAATTGTTTGCACTGATCAAAACTCATTATCTAAAGTCACATCAAAGCGATAGCCAAGAGAGGATTCCGCTCTGTCGTAAAACCTTTTTCAATGTTTTTTTTCCCCTCAACTTATGATGGCATAGCAGTTAATATAGGACAAATGAGAACATGTATGAAACAAATTCTGGACTTTTGTCAGTGAGAGGTGTGTCTTTCGAAACACCCGAATGCCCTCATGGCTACGGACCTGTATCAGAGCTATTCGTATTTGGTTTAACAGTTTTTACCCCAAATATTATTAATACAAATAATCTTATCAGATGTTCACGGCACGTATCCACTGAGTGGTACAGTATGGTATGGGTCACCTTTATCAGGCTTGCATTTCCACTGCCAAAAGAGTAGCAATGTCCGGAAGTTTTAGTCTGTCATTCTCGCTCGAGGAAAATGGCAAAGTAAAGCTGTAAGGGTCGTTCACATATCATATAAGAAGCACTTTGCACAAAACAGATGTTTTATACACATACATACTTGTGTATAAATGTTCATTACTAACCTTTCTATAAACATGATTTGATTATAACTGCAGATCAATGATAAGGTGAAATAGTCAACTGTAACATCTACAATTATATTAAATAAATAATAACATACATGAACACATACAAACACTTACAGTCTCTGATATATTACCAGTTACAGAAAAAACTACATTACAGCATACATTTAGTCCTTATTTGGTTTCACAAACAACACACAACACAGCCTACATTCAGTGCAAACCTCTCATCTGTGTCTTTAATCTTCACCAGCACATGTAACCTCTGTTAGAAAGAAATTCTGTCATTCCCAGTTCATAATAGTCCAAAAGTTCATAATAGATTTTAGGTTGCTGAAAAAATTATTTGCTTTGCTTGTTTTCTCTGGATTCTCCCCTGTTTTTTTCGAGGTACACTCTCATATTTATACATTCCTGAAAGGATTGGATGTCAGAACTGTTTAATCACATAATCACGAGCACGTTATTATAATCAACTCAACAATTTAGTTATTTAAAAAAAAAAAAACGCTCGGCGAGTTAACGCAAGAAAGAGAAACTGCTCGCGCTTTAGACGGCCTTGTAAACAACTACAGGGCAGAAGGTAAATTCTGCTTTTCTTATTGGCTTTGTGGCTGTTCATCAAGATGACAACAAGGTATGTTCGACTATTGCTCATTATTATGTGAATATATTATTATGGTGTAATGTCTTAGCTGTGTATTTAAAAATAGTGTTTCCTTTGTTTTCATTCTTCTTGTTTGTGTATGCACTAGTGACGTTTCTCTGTAAACCAATACAGGTTAGCTGTGCATCTTGCTCTGCGTTTTGATACCCTTTTGTTTTGCTAGGTACCCTTTTGAAAGGGTACCCAAAAAGTGGTACAGTATGGTTCGCTTTTTGATACCTTTTCATGGTGGAAACGGCCATAAAAGCATACCGTACCATAGCACTCAGTGGAAACAGGCCTTTAAAAAATAATTTGATGTCAAATTAGAAAACTCTAAAGATCATTTGAGGAGTGCAGTCCTTAAATACTAATTAATCGTTGCTTTATGCAATGTTATTCTTTCATCCATATTCAGAATTTGGCAGTAGATATATGAAACATGAAAACAAAGGAGACTATAACCATAATGGCTCTCATTTTTGACCCATACATGAAATCCACATCTTTAAATCGTTATACTTTCTTCTTCATTTTTAATGCTGTTGCAATTAACGATGCTTCACAGGTTTGTTTGGATCCCCCATTTAATCCATTAAACACACACTCTTTACCTTTGCCTTTTGTTAATATACTTCAATGCTTCAAATCAAAGTAAATGTTATGATTCATCTTGTAGACGCTTGGTTTGATTCACTCTTTAATGAAGACCTGCAAAACCAAGGCTTCTGAAAAAAAGGATAATCAAAGAACTGTATACACACAACTGCTGCAAATAACCGTTGAGGAACATAGATTGCTTACAAATTGCCTACATGATCAATCATTCTCTAGGTGTCTCAGTTTGGATTAGAATCTTCTCTTGAACATAACTATAAATCCTCACATGAACTGTTCTCAGACTCCACACTTCCTTCGGGCTACATTCATCCATTTTTTTTTCAAACAAATCCCTCTCTTTCTGCCTCATCATGCCATTCATGTTTAAGAGCAGGGTTGAATAATTCAGGTGAGGTCCATGGGCCACAGAAGAACGCCTGTAATTGGTCTGGATGAAGATAATTGAATCCTCTCTCGGCAGGAATGGAGTAGAGTCACAAACGCTGCTTTCACCTGACCTCCCTGACACTTCAAAGTGTCATTACCCCGCTCTCTCCCGTAGACCCGCTCCACTCGCACTCCTCTACATTAAAAAAGACAGTGTGATGAGATACTTTTAACGGGTCGCCGTGTCACCTGGTCTTTTGTATGTGAGCGCGCGCGTGTGAGTCCTTGTGGAATGTGATGCGGTGGCATTACAGCAGGGGCTGCTGGGTAATGGAGGGTAATGATTCTGAATGGTTTGGAGCATTGTTGAATGGGTGATTGAGATGAAGGGTCAAGTCATTTCTGCAGAGACTCGCGCAGCAGAAGGATCTTTTTGAGACAATTACCTGCCTGAGGAGTGAGTCCTCGGCATGTTCAGTGTTCAGTCCCAAGACAGTGTCTGAAATGTAGCCTGACGTGTCCAGAACTGCTCTGATGGATGTGATCAACTAATCCGAGGATTGTTTTGAATGTTAGAGAGAATTTAATTAAGTTTTGTATGTGTGTGTCTGTCTTTGTGTGTATCCGTATGTTGTGGGTACCAAACGACATTGAGTATAGCAATACCAGTACATTTTGAATGTATAAGGACATTCTTTTTGGTCCCCATGTGAAAATTGACTCATAAATCACACTTAATTAAGTGTATTTTTTTTAAATGTAGAAATGGTGGATGTGTTCTGTGAAGGTTGGGTTTAGGGGTAGGGTTGGTGTAGGGGAAAGAATATACAGTTTGTACAGTGTAAAAATCATTATATCTATGGGAAGCCCCCTATTTAGATATATGTTTAGTGTATATACTGGTTTTGGTGGTTTACAGGGACTCTTTTTTTGTATAATGACATGGCTATGATCTATTTGCAGTGCTTAATTTGTGAAATGCGAGGTCCTGGAACAGATCGGGGTAACGGATCTGGCATGTTAACCGAGGATGTAGGTTAGGGGTGTCGTGGAAGACAGTGAAAGTGAACAGCGGATGGCAGAGGAGGGTGGTTGAAGAGGGGGATGAGTGGATCAGTAAAATGAGGTCCCTGTCTATTTGTACTCTATTATGGTGGTTTATGAGGACATGCCCTTGTCCCTGTAATTCAAAACACTTAAAAATCGTACATTATGCTATCTTTTAACATTTAAATTGCATCCATGTGTGTATTTTCACTAGGATTATTGTCTCTGCTGTGTTTATAGCAGTCAAGTGATTCCTGCGCAGTTGGAGAGTGTCTAATTGCAGTTCTCCAGTAACTTGCTGTGTATCAGTTACAGCAAAATACTGTAGAATTCACTGCTAGTAGAAAAAGAAAAGCAGTGCTTTCACACCTTTTTTAGCCTGTTGTTTTTTCTTTTATTTTACCTAATTTCTGGAACCATTCTTTGCCAGACTCGAAACCCACTGGTGTGGTCAACTCACCCCCCCAACCTAAATCCATCAGGTTATGTAGAGAGCTACTGAGTAAACTAGTAATACCGGACAAACTTCCATACAGAGGTAAGCAGTCAGCTGGTAGTGATAAAAGGAACAGTGGTGCTAAAAGGAACAGCCATCGGTGGTGTCATGCCGCCCTGTAGCATTTGTTTTGAAAATGAAATGCAGCCATACATATCTCTGGCTACATAATTTGCACTCTGCAGAAATGTATCATGCCTGTTGCTTATACCATAAGCCTGTGATAGTATTTACATTTACAGCACCATTTATCTTGTTCTATGTGCATTTACAGTATTGTACAGTATATCTTCACTGTAAAATATACAGTAATTTTCTCAATGCATAGTAATTTTCTCCCTGCGTTCGCGTGGGTTTCCTCCGGGTGCTTCAGTGTTCCCACAGTCCAAAGACATGCGGTACAGGTGAATTGGGCAAGCTAAATTGTCCGTAGCGTATGAGTGTGTGTCTGGAAGTTTCCCAGAGGTGGGTTGCGGCTGGAAGGGCGTCTATTGCGTAAAAATGTGCTGGATAAGTTGGCGGTTCATTTCGCTGTGGCAACCCCGGATTAATAAAGGGACTAAGCCGACAAGAAAATGAATGAATGAATAAAAATTTAGTTCATATTATTGTAATTCTGTAACGCCGGGGAGTAACACCACAACAGAAGGTAGGATCCAATATGCAGGTTTATTCACAGTCAGGCAAGCAGTGGTCCATACGGGAGCAAACAGGTATGTGAGGACAATCCAGAATCGTAGTCAGTTTAACAATCAAAAGGTCGAAAGGCAGGCGGCAGACAAGGATAACTAAATAAACAAGGCTAGGTTCAAAACAGGAAAACAAGACAAGGAAAACGCGTTGTAATGCTACTATACAGTGAACAAGACTCGGCAAACTGAAGGGGTGAATGTGTGGCTTAAATAGTGTGTGTTAATCAGTCTCTGAAAGTCCTCAGGTGTGCAAATGTAATCAAGCTAGATGAGTGAGCAGGTGTGTGGGTGAAAAGCATGTATGAACTTGAAGTCCATTAACTGGCAGATTTGTAGTTTCATGACTGAGGGTTTACCAGCGACATCTGGTGGTTTGTTCACTGGTAAACATGACAGAGCCCCCCCTCTAAGGAGTGGCTTCCAGACACTCCTAATACTGTTCAGGCGGGAGGTGGAGCGGAGGCGGAACTGGGGGAGGGATGGAGGGCCAGGACCATGCAGCGGGGGCGTACCTGGAGCGTGGAGCTGCGGAGGGCCTGGAGCGTGGAGCTGCGGAAGGCCTGGAGCGTGGAGCTGCGGAGGGCCTGGAGCGTGGAGCTGCGGAGGGCCTGGAGCGTGGAGCTGCGGAGGGCCTGGAGCGTGGAGCTGCGGAGGGCCTGGAGCGTGGAGCTGCGGAGGGCCTGGAGCGTGGAGCTGCGGAGGGCCTGGAGCGTGGAGCTGCGGAGGGCCTGGAGCGTGGAGCTGCGGAGGGCCTGGAGCGTGGAGCTGCGGAGGGCCTGGAGCGTGGAGCTGCGGAGGGCCTGGAGCGTGGAGCTGCGGAGGGCCTGGAGCGTGGAGCTGCGGAGGGCCTGGAGCGTGGAGCTGCGGAGGGCCTGGAGCGTGGAGCTGCGGAGGGCCTGGAGCGTGGAGCTGCGGAGGGCCTGGAGCGTGGAGCTGCGGAGGGCCTGGAGCGTGGAGCTGCGGAGGGCCTGGAGCGTGGAGCTGCGGAGGGCCTGGAGCGTGGAGCTGCGGAGGGCCTGGAGCGTGGAGCTGCGGAGGGCCTGGAGCGTGGAGCTGCGGAGGGCCTGGAGCGTGGAACTGCGGAGGGCCTGGAGCGTGGAACTGCGGAGGGCCTGGAGCGTGGAACTGCAGTGGCCCTGGATCATGAGGCTGCGACCATTGAGGAAGCTTAGGAGGCGGCCATTCAGGAAGCTCAGGAGGCGGCCATTCAGGAAGCTCAGGAGGCGGCGGCCATTCAGGGAGCTCAGGCGGCGGCGGCCATTCAGGGAGCTCAGGCGGCGGCGGCCATTCAGGGAGCTCAGGCGGCGGCGGCCATTCAGGGAGCTCAGGCGGCGGCGGCCATTCAGGGAGCTCAGGCGGCGGCGGCCATTCAGGGAGCTCAGGCGGCGGCGGCCATTCAGGGAGCTCAGGCGGCGGCGGCCATTCAGGGAGCTCAGGCGGCGGCGGCCATTCAGGGAGCTCAGGCGGCGCGGCGGCCATTCAGGGAGCTCAGGCGGCGCGGCGGCCATTCAGGGAGCTCAGGCGGCGCGGCGGCCATTCAGGGAGCTCAGGCGGCGCGGCGGCCATTCAGGGAGCTCAGGCGGCGGCGGCCATTCAGGGAGCTCAGGCGGCGGCGGCCATTCAGGGAGCTCAGGCGGCGGCGGCCATTCAGGGAGCTCAGGCGGCGGCCATTCAGGGAGCTCAGGCGGCGGCGGCCATTCAGGGAGCTCAGGCAGCGGCGGCCATTCAGGGAGCTCAGGCAGCGGCGGCCATTCAGGGAGCTCAGGCAGCGGCGGCCATTCAGGGAGCTCAGGCAGCGGCGGCCATTCAGGGAGCTCAGGCAGCGGCGGCCATTCAGGGAGCTCAGGCAGCGGCGGCCATTCAGGGAGCTCAGGCAGCGGCGGCCATTCAGGGAGCTCAGGCGGCGGCGGCCATTCAGGGAGCTCAGGCGGCGGCGGCCATTCAGGGAGCTCAGGTGGCGGTGGGTCTGGCAGCACTGGAGGGTCTGGCAGCACTGGAGGGTCTGGCAGCACTGGAGGGTCTGGCAGCACTGGAGGGTCTGGCAGCACTGGAGGGTCTGGCAGCACTGGAGGGTCTGGCAGCTCTGGAGGGTCTGGCAGCTCTGGAGGGTCTGGCAGCTCTGGAGGGTCTGGCAGCTCTGGAGGGTCTGGCAGCTCTGGAGGGTCTGGCAGCTCTGGAGGGTCTGGCAGCTCTGGAGGGTCTGGCAGCTCTGGCGGTGGCATCAGCTCTTGTAACTCAGGTGGTGGTGCCCATTCTGGTGGCTCAGGTGATGGTATTTCAGGAACAAGGACAGGAACGGACTCGGAACAAGAAGCCATCTTGTGAGCTGGTGGCAGATTGGCGCTTACCACATTGTGAGTTGGAGGGCTGGAGGCAGTCATCTTGTGAGCTGTAGGACTGGAGTCGGCCATCTTGTGAGCTGGAGGACTGGAGTCGGCCATCTTGTGTGCTGGAGGACTGGAGTCGGCCATCTTGTGAGCTGGAGGACTGGAGTCGGCCATCTTGTGAGCTGGAGCAGCCATCTTGCAAGCTGGAGGACTGGAGGTGGCCATCTTGCAAGCTGGAGGACTAGAGGCGGCCATCTTGTGAGCTGGAGCAGCCATCTTGTAAGCTGGAGGACTAGATGCGGCCATTTTCTGAGCTGGGTGTGTGGTGGTGGAATGAGCAGCAAGCCCCTTTGCCATCGGGTCTTGCTGTCCTATGCCCCCCCCCAAAAAATATTTAGGGGTGTCCTCCACCTCGCCTACGGTGAAGGGGGACCCACTTATTTGCAATGCCAAGTCTACGTAATGCCTTATTGTCCAGTGGGGCTCATGTAGTGGCATACATGAATAAAGGGGCTCAGCTAGACCCCCACGAAAAAATATCATAAGGCATAAATCATCCATAGATGTCAAGTGAGCCAAATAAATAAAATCCTCTACATACTCTTCAATTGTTCGGGCTTCCTGACGAAGACACATGATCTTGATACCCGCTGGATCCATTGTGTGGCCGAGTCTTCTGTAACGCCGGGGAGTAACACCACAACAGAAGGTAGGATCCAATATGCAGGTTTATTCACAGTCAGGCAAGCAGTGGTCCATACGGGAGCAAACAGGTATGTGAGGACAATCCAGAATCGTAGTCAGTTTAACAATCAAAAGGTCGAAAGGCAGGCGGCAGACAAGGATAACTAAATAAACAAGGCTAGGTTCAAAACAGGAAAACAAGACAAGGAAAACGCGTTGTAATGCTACTATACAGTGAACAAGACTCGGCAAACTGAAGGGGTGAATGTGTGGCTTAAATAGTGTGTGTTAATCAGTCTCTGAAAGTCCTCAGGTGTGCAAATGTAATCAAGCTAGATGAGTGAGCAGGTGTGTGGGTGAAAAGCATGTATGAACTTGAAGTCCATTAACTGGCAGATTTGTAGTTTCATGACTGAGGGTTTACCAGCGACATCTGGTGGTTTGTTCACTGGTAAACATGACAAATTAATTGTTTTTTTACAAAACTAATTAACAGTGTATTATTGATAACCTACTGTAGTATTCGATTAGACAAGCATAATAGAAACAGCAAAAAATGCAGGATTTCTATTCAAACTGGGCGTTTTCATCACTCAATTCTAATGCAATACTTCAAAATTAACACAGGGTGATGGAAACCCATAGAATAATGTGTTAGAGATTTGTTAGAGACCAACTTCATTGGACAGGCTTTTATTTCCCTAAAGTTTATTTCTTACATGTGTCTTTCTAATATAATGCATCCATTTATTGCACACATTGTGATGTTTACTGTTAGTTTAATAACATATTTATTTTTAGTGTTGTGAAGTTAATCTAATTTGCTGTCAATCTAAATTAAATTCCTAATTTTGTCATTAGCACTTTGCCATTCTTTAAATGTGCTAGTGTAGTTTAACAGCAAAACAGATGTAGAAGTATTGACCCTTTAATCCCATCTAAATGTTTCTTTTTCTGTCTCTTGCAATGCTGCCTTCTATTTTATTAAAAAAAAAGCTTGACTGCAGCATAATTACGACCAATTATGAGTGGCCGAGCAACAGATTTAAGTCTCTTTCTCAAAAATACTTCCATTTCCTATGAGCTTTCTGTGGTGGGGAGATCTGACAGAATTGATTTTCTGTTTTCTTCTTTTTTTGTCCTTCTTCTTTTCCCCCTATCCTTCAGTAACGACTCATCCAGTAGTCTGATTTGTTAATTAGTCATTTTCTGTTAGACAGTGGAACAGAGATGAAGATGGACATGTGTTTCTTTCTCTCTAAAATACACACTTTTCAAGGCTTGATTTCATTCAAATATTCAAACATCCATTTTTATTTATTATTATTTTTGGGGGGGATTTACTGTATGACAGTATATCAGTATATTCTAAACTTATGAGACACATCATCATCTTGGCACCATTAAAACAGTATTATTAGGATACAAAAAAAAACAAATAAAAAATGAAAATAAAAAAGTGAAACCTGGCTAATCGTAAATACAGTAATTTACAATTGGGATGTTTTACAGTAGTGAATACAATTATTCATTTTCTTTTCAGTTTAGTCCCTTTATTAATCTAGTGTCTCCACAGCAGAATGAACTGCTAACTTATCCAGCATATGTTTTACGCAGTGGATGCTCTTCCAACTGCAACCTATCACTGGGTAACATCCATACACACTCATTCACACACACACTACGGACAATTTAGCTTATTCATCTATAGCGCATGTCTTTGGACTTGTGGGGGAAATCAGAGCACCCGGAAGAAACCCACCTAAACACGAGGAGAACATGCAAACTCCACACAGAAATGCAAACTGACCCAGCGACCCTAAAACCAGAGACCTTCTTGCTGTAAGGTGATTGTGTTCACCCACTGTGCCACCGTGGTGCCCCAGTAGTGAATACAGTAAAGATGAATAAACGAATCAATCAATAAATAAAATGAAACTTGGCCAATCACTGTAAATACTGTAATTTAACTAATTTACCATCTGGACTGTTTTACAGTGGTAAAGCATTAAAAATAAATAAATAAATAAATAAATAAATAAATAAAGTGAAAATGAAAAAAATTAAACCTAGACAATTACAGCAACTACAGTAATTTACCATTTGAACTGTTTTACAGTTGTGAATTTTAGAAAATATGTTACAGGTGAGAGGACTAAAAAACTGTATTTTTTACAGTAAAACATAATAATGTAAATATATGTAGGCCTACAAGATAAATTGTACTGTAAATATTAAAACAGTATTTGTGAATTTTAGAAAATATGTTACAGGTGAGAGGACTAAAAAACTGTATTTTTTACAGTAAAACATAATAATGTAAATATATGTAGGCCTACAAGATAAATTGTACTGTAAATATTAAAACAGTATTTCTATTTGCTGTGACTATAAATACAGTAAAAATACATAAATAAAGTGAAAATGAGAAAGTGAAACCTGGCCAATCAGTAAAGACAGTAACTTACTTAATTTACCAATTGGGCTGTTTTACAGTAGTGACTACAGTAAAAAAAGAAAAAAAATCAATAAAGTGAAAATGAAAAAATGAAACTTGGCCAATCACAGTAAATACTGTAATTTACTTAATTGTTTTACAGTAGTGAATACGGTAAAAATAAAAATAAATAAAGTGAAAATAAAAAATGAAACCTGGCCAATTACAATAAATACAGTAATTTACCTAATTTACCATGTTGGCTGTTTGTAGTAGTGAATTATAGAAAATATGTCAGAGGTTAGAGGACTAAAAATGTGAATATATATATATAGGCAAGATAAAGCAAGATAAATGGTACTGCAAATATTGAAACAGTCTTTTTAATTAGCTGTGAATAGAAATACAGTAAAAGTAATAATAAATAAATAAATAAATAATTAAATAAATAAATGGATGAATGAATAAATAAATAAAGTGAAAATAAAAAAGTGAAACCTGGCCAATTACATTAAATACAGTAATTTACCTAATTTACCATGTGGAGTGTTTGTAGTAGTAAATTATAGAAAATATGTTAGAGGTTAGAGGACTAAAAATGTAAATATATGTAGGCCTACACTGATATATGTAGGCCTAATACTGTAAATATTAAAACATTATTTTTAATTTGCTGTGAATAGAAATACAGTAAAAATAAATAAATAAAGTGAAAATGAATAAAGTGAAAATAAATAAGTGAAACCTGGCCACTTACTGTAAATACAGTAAAAAAAAAAGTAAATGAAGTAAAAAGAAAAAAGTGAAACCTGGACAATTACAGTAAATGCAGTACTTTACCTAATTTACCATTTGGACTGTTCTCAGTAGTGAATTTTAGGACATATGTTATAGGTGAGAGAACTATAAATACTGTATTGTTTTTTACGATAAACATACTATATGATAATGTTAATATATGTAGGCCTACAGCAAGATAAAAGGTTCTGTAAATATTAAAACAGTATATTTAATTGAATATAAATGCAGTAAAATAAAAATAAATAAAAAAGTGAACATGAAAAAGTAAAACTTGGCCAATCACAGGAAATACAGTAATTTACCATTTGGACTGTTTTACAGGAGTGAATACTGTAAGTAAATAAATAAATAAAGTGAAAATGAAAAAGTAAAGCCTGGCCAATCACAGTAAATACAGTATTTTACCATTTGGAATGTTTTACAATAGTGAATTTTTCAAAATATATTACAGTTGAGAGCACTAAAAATACTGTATTGTTTTACAATAAACGTTTGATAATGTAAATACACTGTAAAAAGTCATTTTGTGGCCTTGTAGATTTCATTAATATGTACAATTTATTTAATGAAATTAATTTTCTGATTTTAGGGCATTTTTTTGCTTTGAAATTAATTTAAAAATGTCTAATAAAATCTAATCAATTTTATTTAAAAGAATTTAGCTGTTATTTTTAATTAATTTTAAAAAGAGAAAATATTAATTAAATCCAACATGATTTAATTAGAAAAATTTAGCTGTTATTTTTGAATAGTTAAGAAAGAGAAAATATTA
Organism: Danio rerio; assembly: GCF_052040795.2. Taxonomy (NCBI): domain Eukaryota; kingdom Metazoa; phylum Chordata; class Actinopteri; order Cypriniformes; family Danionidae; genus Danio; species Danio rerio. The sequence continues at coordinate 31,340,404 of NC_141039.2, read as the reverse complement.
ATTAAATCCAACACGATTTTATTAGAAGAATTTAGCTGTTATTTTTGAATAATTTCAGAAAAGAAAAACTAATTATTAAATCCAACGTGATTAAAATGAGCATTTTCAGATTAGCCAGGGGCACACAAGTCGCCGAGTACCAGCTGCCCTCGCCGGGGACATGAGTGATGAGCGCCCGTCATGACCTGGAGGTTGACATGTCAGCAATTTTCAAAGGACATTTTGAAAATACGCACAATCTTTAGAGATTAACAGCGGATTTGAGTTTTAAACAACTACATTCTCGCATGAACAACCGTTAAAACTTTATTTCATGGTACATTTAGAGCAATATTTGATTATTGTATTGGTTCTGTTCAGTGTGAGATTGAATCGGATTGAACCGTGTTCAAAAGCTTATAGTCATCAACATGTAATTAGTGTCTATTGTAAATGCGTGTGACTGAGTTATAGCGAAATGCTAATTAATCGTGTTGGTAATTACACAAAAATGCCATAGGTTTCGGGTGGGATCCGACTCTTACAAATCACTTAATTGAGCCGATTCCTAGAACCGAACCGAGTCACTCGACTCAAACAACGCCGACTCGCTTCACCAGACAACGTGGAGATGTCGTGGTCTCATCCAAACGGATTTATCGGTAAGTGTTGAAATGTCCAACTTTGTTAATTGAATAATTGTTATATATTTCTGTATAGCATGAAATTCACCAAGTAACTTAAGATTCTTTTGTCACGCTGTTTAGCGCGCCTATTTATAAACGAAGTTACCAAATCACTTTGTTGTGACATCAGCAGCAGCACGTGCGCTTTGAGTGAAAAGATTAGAGCGCGTGTTTGTAACGTTAATGCTAATTTCGTGGTATTACAGATTGTTTGAGTTTTTAAAAAGGTAATTTTCTGTTAACTTACTGTTAACTGTGTTCTGTTTCAGCACAGCATTGAGTTAAAGTGACCACAGAATAAAGTAAGCAAGGTAAGCTCTGGCTTTCACTTCATTATGAACCTCATTATCAAACCAAAACAAAAATGATATTGTCTAACACTATTTACTAATTACAACTTTTTGTATAGTGTCCGAGGCAGAGGAGACACATCAACCAGCAAGTGTGTAACTTATCAGGAAAATGACTGACTGAATGGATGACTGTCAGGGTTGCAAGCAGGACATACATGTTACAGTTAAGTATTTCAGCTACAACATACTGTTAAATCCCAGTAACCATCTTGCCATTAATTGTAACTTCACAGTAAAATATAGTTAATTCTTCAAGAGAATACTGTGAAATCACAGAAATGGACCTTACTATATACCTTGAAGTCACATATGGCTGTAATTTCACTGTAATTAAGTGTAAAACAAATCACAGTGGCTTACTGTGAAAGTAATACAATTATTAGTCAGTAATTTACTGTTAATTAAGGGTCAAATATTTTACAATGTATCAATAAAACTCATGTAAACATTTTGTCTGTCATTCTGTTTTTTAAGGTGAGCGCTGAATTTGAGAGAGAAGCCACTGTGCACCGTGGATCTTTACAGCTGCTGAGGAGCTCTTGGAGTAAGACAGAGATCTGAGATTAAAGGTAGAGTTTATGATGTTTATCATGTTTACAGTTTCTGACTGTATGTCATAACATGATAACAGATTGTTAACATATTTTCTCTTTTATTCATTTTTTCTTACTGTTGCTCAATGGAGTTGGACAATGAAGAAACGACAAGAACTGAACGGCTTGTGAGGGCAGTAATGTTGACCTGAGCAGGGGCCTTCTACAGGGGACCGCCTAAAGGTACTGGCATCATTATCATCATCATTATCATCATCATCATTGAAGGTGTTAAAGTTCTTATAGACCTCATCTTTACCAGAATCAGGCAAACTCCTCTTTCACTCCGCCCAAAGCCCCAGCTGGACTGTTTTGGCCCAGGGTATCCGATCAGGCCACGGAAGTGACTGTGGAAACTTGACTTGCCCTGGCTCGCATTGGCACGCTAACTTAAGTCGCGAGAGTGAAAACACGGCTCTTGACTACATTCCCAGAGCTTGTGTCCACCTGGGTTTGACATATGCATTTTAACTGTGACAAAGAATGGTGTTTTAACAAGTGACTGGTTAACACTGGAAGATATTAGAGGGTAGTATTCCCATGAACTGTGGTGTCCTCTTTGCTTCAATGAATCTGCATTATTCTGGCAAATAATACCTTTCATGCATTAAATCACATAAATTTCACTCTAAGTCTATTGTTTTAAATAATATTGTTTAATGTCCAGTTGTTTGAAACTGCTGTTTAAAATAAGATGATCAAAGTCCTTGTTAAGATGATCAGTTTGTTTAAATGTACATGTTTTATTGTGTATTATATGATGTATTGTCTATTATGAGATTGTTGTTAGCCTGTATTGTGGCTCCACACTGCTGAACAGGCTCCACTAATTAAGTAAAATTTAATAAATTTTAGCTCTAATCCATACTTGTTGAGTTTAATTAATATTATTGCTTGTAATCTGTTGCCTCAATTTTATTGTGTAGATATAAAGCAATATTTTCTAGAGCTGATGACCAGGCTCCACACTTTTTATGTTAAATCTAAATAAAAACATTGAGTAGTTTTTATTAACATTGTGTCAGTTTTTCTGTTCAATTTAATAATTTTTTTGTTTAAAATTTGCAAATTTTTTTAAAGTAATTTTTGCTTACTAAATTAAATGACTAATTTTAAATAAGCTAATTTGATTAATTGTTACTCAATCCATTTATGTTGAATTTAATTAATAATATTGCTTGTAATCTGTTGCCTTAAATTTATTGAGTAGATATGGGGTATTATTTTTTACAGTGTACATGAAGGCCTACAGCAAGAGAAACATTACTGTAAATAAAAACAGTATTTTTGCTGTAAGTTTGATTTATAGTAAACTGCTCCCAAACTGCTTCCAGTAAGTTACAGTAAATTCTACAAAAATGTAACAGCGAATATTTAGTGTGATTCCCCCCAACACCCCCCCCCGACCCCGCCACCCCCTACCCCCCTTATGTTATGACATGGTTAAGTATTCGTTTACTCCTCTCTTCTCTTTCTTTATCCATCATCTGTGCTATACGAGCTCTCCTAATAGTTCATATACTGTAGGTCTAAAGTACATATGAAGGTTAATTGGGGTCTCTTTCTTTGTGTTGTGGTTATAAATAGATTATATTGAGGAGACACCTTGAGACACGCTAATGAATGATTTGTTTTTCCTTGTTTTAATTAACATGGTGATTACTTCAGGGGGTCTTGCAATGCTTGGAGCCCAACATTCTCCGCAACAGAGAAATGTCATTCATGATTAGACTTCAGCACAACAACAGATCTTAGATAAGGAAAACAGCGGCGATGGCTATTAGAGCCTGTGATTTTGTGATATTAGTGCCTGAATGGGTTGTCATATTAAAATTAAATAAATGACATTCTCTAATATGCAGGCAGTAGTGGGGAACAGGGTGGGTTTATCATGTCAGTCACTATCTGTAAATGTACGTGTGAATAAAATACTTTTATCTCTGAACTGGTTTACATCATTAGGTCTTTATATGGGTCAGAGTGTAATAGCACAATAGCTTATTTGTGTGTATGCATGTATGTATGTATGTATGTATGTTGGTATGTATGAATTTATTTATTTATTTATTTGTATATTTATTTATTTAATAATCAATGGATTTATATAGTTTAATTGAATATTTAATGTATTTATTATTGTAACTTATTATTATTAATTCATGTACTATTTTACTGTTATTTATTAATTCATGTATTTATTTATTTTATTTTATTTATAATTCATGGATTTATTTACTTTAATTTATTATTTTTTTATTTATTTTAATTTATTAATTCATTTATTTATTTTTCTTTAAATGTATTAATTAATATACTTATTTAATTTAGAAATTCATGTATTTGTTAAAGTTAAACAATAATAAAATTACAGTCCAGCCCCAAAATAACAAATCATTTTAAATAAAAGGGGTGGTCTAGAGTGTATTTTTAAGGCTTGGTTGTGTTTATGGGGTGCAAAGCAATGTGTGCTTATGCGAATCAGCTAATATGAAAACGACTATCATATTTTCTAGTTTCATCAAAGGCCTGTTCTCAAGAGGCTCTGATTGGTCAGCTAAAATATTGTGCTGTGATTTGGCTCCACGTCACCTGGAAGCATCACACCACTGCTCTACTAGCACACCTTTTGCCACGGCTGTGTAAATACTGTCAGTCAGACTAGCTGTTAGCCGTGTCAGTTTGAACCTAAATCAGACAGAAAATGTCACAGAGGACACAGCTGAACCTCACACCTGCTCTCTAAAATAAAATCTGACAAGTGTGTAAGTATGAAACTTTCACATATCTTTTGGGAGTTTGTTATTTGAGATGTAGAGCACACAGAAAGCGGCTGCATAGTGACACAATGCACGCCTGCTGGTGAAGATTGTGTGTGTTTACCGGGGTTTGACGTGTGTATATATATATATATATATATATATATATATATATACATATATATATATATATATATATATATATATATATATATATATACATATATATATATATATATATATATATATATATATATATATATATATATATATATATATATATATATATACATTTTAACTAAGTTGTTAATGGTGCCAAACAGCATTTCTCATTGTTTACATCCTTGTTTACACCCTTGCTACAAAATACCATTAATGCTAACGGGGTGTATGCGCATAACCTGAAGGATTTATGATCTCATTAACCTGGAGGTATTTTTTGTAGTCCCTAAACTTCGTTTCCTGTAGGCTTTGTTAAGTTAACTCAGTAAAAGTCAATGTCTCCCTTTGCATTGAACTTTGACCATATTACATTCAAAGATGTTGTTTATGTTCACACAGCTACATTACACATCAACTAACGGAAAAATATGACATCGTAGTGGACCACCCCTTTAAAAAATGCTTTTACTTGTTTATTTGTTAACATTGATTTTTTTTGCAAGGAATTTAAAACAATGTCAAATTTAACATTTATTATTATCACATAGGATGTAAACACTTTAAAATGCAGGTCAGAATAAGTATGCTGTTTCATTTTTTATATTTATTTAAATATTTCCCATAACTATATCTGAAACTATATCTGAAACTTTACAGCATAAGATATAAGATATAAGATACACAGTTTCTATACTGAATCCATGGAGTATGATTATTATGTTTTTATCTGACTAATTGTCTTTGCTGAAAGCCATATATATATTAGGGATGTAACGGTATTGTAAATACCGTCATACTGCAATATTAATTTTTTTCAATATTACCGTAGTCGCTTGACTCGGTAAAACTATAGGTCTTCTGAGAAAATTTGCTCAGGCGAATGAAGCGAACGGGAGGTAGCGAAAACTACAATTCCCATCAGCCCATGCTTGACCATCATCCTTTGCGGTCTGTTGTCGCTACAGATCCAGTAATGTGGAAATGGAGTGTGCTGCTAGAAGCGGGGATGAAAAAGAGCTGGAAAACTCTAAAGCGGGTGTTGTCGCCGCGCGCGTACTGAATAGCAGTGTTGTCGCGCGAGTTCTTATCAGCTGTGTTGTCGCGCGCGTACTGAATAGCAGTGTTGTCGCGCGAGTTCTTATCAGCTGTGTTGTCGCGCGCGTACTGAATAGCGGTGTTGTCGTGCGAGTTCTTATCAGCTGTGTTGTCGCGCGCGTACTGAATAGCGGTGTTGTCAGCACACTGTACAGATTGATGCAGACATGAGACCTCTATCTCACTCATGGTTTGTCCTCTCAAGTGGGGGAAAGACAATGCACAACGTTACCCACTGCTGTCAACCTGGGCCAAGTCATATCCCTCTTGTCCCAGAAACCTCAGTCCCAAATGAGAGGGTTTTTTCTGTTGCAGGGGACATTGTAAATACCCAGAGATATCAGCTTTTACCAGATTATATTTATATGATAATTTTCCTTTAAACCCATCTCTATCTAAGTGAGTGAGTGATTAAATGTTGAATGTGATGAGTTTTCAACAATACTAAATTGAAACTTTATTTTTTTACATGGTTTAATATTTTTTTTGTTATTAAAATTGAAGTTCCTGTTTCAAAGCTTACAGATAGATGGCTAATTTGTATGTCATTGACACTTTTGGCACTTTTTTGGAGTATTTTCATAAGTTTTGTTTTTTCCTGTAAATGATTCAATAAATACCGTACCGTGACAATCATACCGAGGTATTACCGTACCGAAATTCTGATAACGTTACATCCCTTATATATATATATATATATATATATATATATATATATATATATATATATATATATATATATATATATGTGTGTGTGTGTGTGTATACATAGTTGAAGTCAGAATTAATAGCCCCCTTAAATTAATTAGCCCCCTTGTTGAGAGATTTTCAACACATTTCTAAATATAATACTTTTAAGAACTTATTTCTATTATCTGATTTCTTTTATCTTTGCCATGATGACAGTAAATAATATTTTGCTAGATATTTTTCAAGACACTTCAACACAGCTTAAAGTGACATTTAAAGGCTTAACTAGGTTAATTAGGTTAACTAGGCAAGTTAGGGCAATTAGGCAAGTTATTGTATAACGATGGTTTGTTCTGTAGACTACTGAAAAAAATATAGCTTAAGGGGGCTACTAATTCTGTCCTTAAAATAGTTTAAAAAAAAATCAAAACGGCTTTTATTCTAGCCAACATACAACAAATAAGACTTTCTCCAGAAGAAAAAAATATCAGATTGTACTACCTTGCATTGCGTTGGTATTTTACTGTTTGAATTACGGATAATAATCACACTCATGTACAGTAGTGAAAAGAAATACAGTAGCTTTGGTTGACCATTGGAACTCTCTATTGTTTACCCAAACATAAACAACATTTCCTCACGTGTCATCTAGAGTTCAGAGACTGTATGTTGTTTTGAGATATTTTAAGCCTCAATCTCTATATATACAGAGAAATAAGGGATGGACTCTTAATAGAAAAACAAACATGATTGAACTGCGCTGGTTGTTGATCATTCCCCTCTAAAGCTTCTTAACATCTGTGCTAATCCCATCATTGTGCTTGTGGACTGACGTCTGATGTTTGTGGTGCTGTGGATAAATGTTTATGGATCATCCCATTGCTGTTCAGCTCCCTCAGCAACTGAACCCTGCCACTTTTTATTTATATTGTCAATGGTAATTGAGGGGAAATTGCATGCAATGTAATGCAATGTAATGTTATTTAATGACCTTTAACGTTATAAAAGATTTCACTAAAGATTTAATTTAGCCTCTGACTACAGAGATTGATTATATTTAATGATTCGGAAAGTTATTATTTATTTATTTATTATTTAAATTTTTTTGGTGAGTGGTGAAGGGAAATTTCGAAGAGATCATGTCTATTCACAATCAAAATGTTAAATAATAAAATTAAATTAATCTTTAATTGTATAGATTTTTAAATTGTGTCAAACCAGCTTAACATAGAAGTTCTAGTAAATTGAAACAGTCCAGTGTCAGTCCAGTTTCCCGAGTAGAAGTTCAGTTTAGCGTTTAATTTTCACTGCTGAAAGTCCAAACACTGAAGAGCAAATCCATTGATGTCCCAAGTACAAAACCAAACAATCCAGTGGTGACAGTGGTGAGGAAACCTCACCAATTGACGAAAGTGAGCGAAAGAACCTTAAGAGAAACCAGGCTTAGTTGGGCAAGACCATTTCTGCTCTGTGCAGAGCTGCAGTCTAGGCGCCGGGGGCTGGAGAACACTGGACGTCCATCATTGAGAAGCTCTAGGTGTGTGTGGGTCATCGGCGAGTGTTCAGGCTGGCCCATGGGATCAATGTGTTCTGTCTGGTTCTCGAATCTGATTGGCTGATAGCTGTGCGATATTGTGCAATATCAGTACTCATAAAGCATCCTCACCCTTCTGTATTACTCCGCCCACATAGAGTGACAGCAGATCAATAAACTCACTATAGTTTGACAAATATTGCTGCTGTTAGACAACATAATGTACTTTTGAGGCTTTTTTAAGGTGATAAAGTAACATCTATGCATTTAATTTATGAGGATAATACCTTTTTAAAAAAAAAAAATGTATAACTTCTGATACAGTGGCATTCTTCAGCCTGTCATTGAGCAGAGCAAAGACGGTGGACATTGTCCATCCACAAGATGGCGACGGAAACCGTACAGTAGAAACGATCGGGGTATTTTCAAATTCTAGCTGATCAAAACATCATAATATTGGTGACTGACATTCTAAGTTGATCCCTCTCTTTTAATGTTGTAGAGTTGTATTTATACCATAGTAATTGTAGTGTTTAATGTGAGATGGGACTCGCATATCAGGATTGTATTTTGTGTTGGCCACTCTTTGTATAACCCTGAGTTTTGGCCATCTTTTTCTAATAAGTCTCCTGTTTTCATTACTGCAGACTAGTTCAGTAAATAGAAAGAAATAAGAAATGCCTGCACGTGTTTTTCCTTATTGCAAACACAACAGTAATCATTGAAACAGTAAAATACTGTGACATCTCTGTAGACTGATGGCATTTCATGCCGTTCAGCCTTATAATCTTAACATGTGAGCAAAATCACCTGTTTTGTCATCACTTTTAACATTACGCTAGAAAAACATTCAAACACTAGCTCACGTGACATCGGTAAAGTAGCAACGTCTTTTGCTGTTTTGACATCAGCTGCAGAAGAAAGTAGTTCCTCATACAAAATGACTTTTAGTCAAAATTAGACTCTCCGTGTAAAATTTTTTTTTATACACATGAATATGCTGTCAAACTGTTGTATAAATGCAATATCACACTCGTAGCAGTGCGATAGGGCTGTATATTGTCACTGGTGGGACACTAAGGCACTCAACCTGTGGACTCATGCCAACGCACTCCTCCCACCAGTGCCGACATGCAGCCATATTACACTGCTATGAGTGTGATATTGTTTATATATATATATATATATATATATATATATATATATATATATATATATATATATATATATATATATATATATATATTGGGTAATACTGTGTCCAGAAAACAGGTTTAACATTGTACTTTTTGATTTTCATTACTGTGCATCACTTGGTTTACAGTTTGTTTGCAGAAGACCAAATGTTTGAAAGATCGCTCCACACTTACGCTGTTTCTGAATTTAATTAGCACCGCAAATTGTTCAGCATATGAATCGTCTCAGTGCTGTTCTGGACTGATTGGCCCACCAGCTCACGCTCTTCTTTTACCACAGACCATGAAACACTCACGTCTTCCCTGATCTCTCACTTTGCTCATACCTCTCAGCCCACGCAGTCACACATAACATAACAGACACAGTCATTTTTAGAAAGCGGCTCTGAATATGAATCAAAGATGGCACCCTATAATCCCAGGGCAGATAAGTTTGAAATCCCCGGAGAAACGTGGCGTTCTTTTCACAGGGGCCAGATGGTGCTGGGAGCATTAATGCTGGATCTCCAGTGTGTCAGTTGGAGACAGAGAGAGAGACTGAAATCCCGTAAAGCCTGCTTTCACCCTTGCTCGCTCATTCCATCACTTTTTGGATTTCACTTATCACATTTAGTTATTGCTGCAGACCTTAAGCCTCGCACATGATCACATATTTACCTATTTATCACTGTTTGTTCATCTGAATGTGTCTCTGGGGATTTCGCAAGCTTTTATCTGACCCCATTGCTTGCCTCTTCTGTGTGGTTAAACTGGTTATAACAACAGTGCTGATTTTGTTTTTTATTTATTCATTTTTGGCAAGGTTAATCGCAGGGTGTTGATCTTTTACATTTATCTTTCAAGGGCAACTGAAGTGTAGAGTTTTGTAGTTCTTGAAAAAAATATGACTAAAACAGTCCACTGTCTGTCATTGTAGTGTTTGGTTGGTCAAAATTGTTGGTCAGTATTATTGTTGGTCAGTGTTGATTTACTGTTTCCTTTGGATATTAACTTATATAAATCTGTTTTTACCTCCAAGTAAACATTGTGAAACTTTAATAACTTTTTTTTTTGAAAAAAGGTCACAACTTTGAGGGAAAAAATGGCAGAATTATGAGAAATCTCACGATTTAAATAACATTGTTATTCATAGTAAATACTATGCTGTTTTTGAACAATACTAAACTATTTTTAATTAAGCTGTTGTGGTTGCCATGGGGTGATACAGTGGCTCAGTGGTTAAGAACAGCAAGAAGGTTGCTGGTTCGAGTCTCGGCTGGGTCAGTTGGCGTTTTTGTGTGGAGTTTGCATGTTCTTCATGTGTTGGTGTGAGTTTCCTCCAGGTGCTCTGGTTTCCCCCTCAGTCCAAAGACATGTGCTATGGGTGAATTGATTAACTAAATTGGCTGTAGTATATGAGTGTGTGTGTGTGTGGGGGGGGGAGGGCTGGGGGGTGTTTCCCAGTACTGGGTTGCAGCTGGAAGGTTATCCTCTGTGCATAACATATGTTGTATAAGTTGGTGGTTCATTCCGCTGTGGTGACCTCTGATAAATCATAGTCTAAAGGGGGTCGCACACCGGATTCGACGCTTGGCAACAAACCGCGCTACGCAGCGCAGCGCCACATAGCACCATGCATTTTAGAGTTCTAAACATAGATCCGCTGCACCCAGCTACAACTTAGGACTATGTTCATATTTTGGCCGTGCCCCAGAGCGCCATTTGAAAAGTTTCATTTAAAAAAAAACATGTGAATGTGCTTGTCCGGTGTGCGATACTTCCAACTGTCATGTGCGTGCTGTGTCTGTGACCCCCTTTTAGCTGAAGCAAATATAATGAATGAATGGTTGCCATGGTGATATAATAACAACAGTAACATAAACAAATAGCCCATGTTCTACAAGAACTAGTTTCTCTAAAATATTAAAGTGTTTTAAGCAATTTTGTCTGACAGACTGGCACAAATATGCAGACATCTTTATTCTCACAACAAGTTTCTGAGTTCTCTCATCCTTCGAACCAAGTTTGTTCTTTCTAGGTAATCTGGGAACACGTTCAATGCTGTATAAGTTATAAATTAAAATACAACTGATACCTTACAAAAATCGAGAAATATATACAATTTATTTTTCTTGTATAAGCCTGTCCACAACTCAACTGTGCGGGTGAATCACTTGTTTCACTCCATGTAAAATAAGGATTTACCTATTGTTTCTCTGTAATTGTTGTATCACAAACCTTTGTCACAAATTTGCTAATGTTTTAAATATGCCATTATTTTGTCTTAAACATCTGATTTTTCCTTGGTGCTGATGTGCTTTCATTTTCTTTGTCTCACTCTGGGAAAGTTCAGGCAAAAGAGTGTTTAATAAGCAACCCATGGCTGGAAAATATACAGATTTTAAAAAAATATATATCATAATATTCATTCATTCTTTTAATTTATTGTCGGCTTAACTCCTTTATTAATCAGGGGTCGCCACAGTGGAAGAAAACCGGAAACTTATCCAGCATATATTTTACACAGCGAATGCCTTTCCAGCTGCAACCCATCACTGGGAAAGACCCACACACTCCTACATTCACACACATACACTACAGCTAATTTAGCTTATTCAGTTCACATATAGCTTATGTCTTCCAGGGGAAACCCATGTGAACATGGGGAGAACATGCAAACTCGACACAGAAATGCCAACTGACCCAGCCGGTGCTCAAACCAGTGACCTTATTGCTGTGAGGTGATCTTGTTACCTACTGTACCACCTTGCTGCCCTATCCTTATGTTAAAAAAGAAAATATACGTTTGATCCTATCAATGTCATTACGAATGCCCTTAAATAATGTAGTCTAGTTGTCAGCAAGCATTAGTGATTATTGAGAATTAAATAAGATAAAAAAACTAATAAAATTGAGATAAGAAATATCATTATAGCAACACTCATCGTAGACGTTACGGGATGACTGATCATGAAGCAACGTGCAGTCTGGCACAATTGTTACCCACAAAAAGTTCAGATTTTATCAAGACAAATTTACATAATCTGACATATGGCCTTTCGTAACCGACAATAAAAATCTGACTGGGTCTTAATTGTAATTAAAGTACCCCCAAATTAAGAGTAATCCCTTGCTTTACTTTTTGCAGAAAAATTATTTAATTACAGTAACTATTTACTTCGTAACTAATTACACCCTACACTGATTTGCTGAAGAATTAGCTTTTTTTTCAAATTTTACATATGAATGTTTATGTACATATTTGTTTTATACAGAGTGGTTAAAAATGTTACATAAAGTTACTAGTTTTCTAACAGGGAATACATTTCTGTCTCTGTCACTGTCTGTGTGTCCTTCACCAGTCATTTTTTGGCTTTGTATTACTATTTCCTCATCATTGTGTGTATGCGCATGAGTATGAAACCTTTCCTGACCCCAGTGATGGCAGATGCAGGGTTTTGACGTGAACTCCCGCGCTGGCCGGGTGGCAGGGTTGGAATGCGGTGACCCAAAGAGTCTCAGCGGGATAAGAGTATCTATATGACCACGTTCCCTTCACTTTGGAAATGCTGCAGAGAATGTCAGCACTGACGTTAGTCCGGGGGCCAATCTCTCTTTTAGATTTAATTTACATGTTTTTGGCTTCCTTCTCTCTTGCTGTGGAGCATGTGGGTGTTAGGAGGTGGAGGGAGGGGGTGAGGTTATAAAGGTTGGGGATTTCAGCCAGAGAAAGAAAGACTTGTCTGTGTGAACCAAGGCTCATAATATGACGTGGGATTTTTTTCCGAAGCATCATCACTCGTTCAAACCTTCAAAATATTTTGGATTCTGAATTGTTGTGTTGCTCACTTACTCACTGCCCAAGAACCACAGGCCATGACAGCTGCTTTTGGCTCACCTATTTCCATCTGGTCACGGACTGACAAACTTCATTACCGTTGTTTATGCGCAGCCTGGTCAAGAGGCAAATGTTTCAGTGCTTAACAGATGTAAACAGGGACAGACTGTGAGCTAGATTGTGGCATTAAGGGGTTTAGATGATGAGACATCAGGTGTTTGTATGAAACACTGGTTGTAATCCTGGAAAAGCATAGTTCATTAATGTGAAAGGTTGTTCCAAATCAGATTAGCACTCTCTCGAATAGTAATTTCATATGGTAGACTCAAAGATTTGAACAGTATGTGTATGTAGAAAGGCCTTTACTCTCTTACTGTCACTCACTGGTAACATTTTGCATGTAGTCTCATTTATAATATACACAGTTGAAGTCAAATTTATTAACCCACCTGAATTTTAGCCCCCCTTATATTTTTTCCAGAATTTCTGTTTAAAGGAAAAATATTTTTTTCAACACATTTCTAAACATAATAGTTTTAACAATTTCTAATAACTGATTTATTTTCTCTCTGCCAAGATGACAGTACGTAATATTTCACTATATATTTTTCAAGACACTAGTATATTAGCTTGAAGTGCATATTAGCTTCAAAGGCTTAACTAGGTTAATTAGGTTAACTAAGTTGTGGTAATTAGGCATATAGGCATACGGTAAGTCATTGTAAAAAAATAGTTTGTTTTTTAAATAATAAAAAAAATTTGTAAGAGGGTAATAATATTGACCTTAAAATGGTTTAAAAACCAAGACGCAGCAAGGGCGGATAAATTGTGCTATTCATGTGTAAGTAGACACGTAAACATTTTAAGTTTACTCACTTTATTTGCGTATCAAACTCACTTCACAATAGACGCAGAGTCACATCATGGGCAGGGTTTCTTTCTGCCCAGTGACTCTTGAGGCCGTACTCACACTAGGTACAATTGCCTCGAACTTGGCCAAAGCACGCTTGTCCCCTCTCCCGTCTGCCCCGACGGCCCGCACTCACACCACAATTGGGCCTGGGCACGCTTGCGTCATCGATGCTGCGCTGTTCAGTAAGTGCTCTCACTCAGCAGCGCAGTGGAGATTTCTCTAGTTATATCATTTCAGTCGTTTGATATGCAGTGACATGCAGTCAAATATTTCACCAAACAGTCCTTAGGGATGCGGTGACAAGCAGTCAGATATTTCGCCGAACAGATCCGCCACTTTTGGCGCTCATAAACAGTCATAAAGCTCTCGTGCTGCAGGAATGAGGAGGTTTGCTGAAGGTGCTCAGCTGTGGTGCAGTGAGGGGTTTGCGTCTTTAATAATCTAGGGCAGTTTGCGTTCATTAAACAGTAAGAATGATTAATAAATCCATATGAAACAGTCCCTTAAAGTCACGTCTCGCTTTCAGTTTCACTTTGGTGTGTTTTGCACTCACACTACAAACGTACCGCGCCAAAGCCCAAGTGAACCGTGCCTGAGCTCGATTCAGTGCACTCACACTACTCAAACAATCCGGGAAACAGGCCTGGGCACGGTTCGGATAGCATAGTGTGAGTAGGCCCTAACTTCGTTGCTAAATGGCTAACATGGATTTTATTGAGAGAATAGCTGTGCTTTGTGTGCTTTAGAAAGGCTGAAAAACAATGTAGATTTGTTCACTAGAGTCCACTAAATCCTTTCAGATGTGCACCCAGCTCTGTGAGTCCAATAACTTCTCCAGAAATATACCTGGATGATGGAGGCGGTGCTACAGGAGCAATTTTCCGAGTATGGTCTGTCTGCGGACTGTAAGACAGGGGTGTAACATGAAGGGGCCTTAGGGGCTTAACTTGTAGTACGTTAGAGGCTTAACTTGAAGTTATGGATGTTGTCAGCAAGATGGCACTGTACATCAGTTATTAATGTCTACACCTTCCCCTATCCTAAACCCAACCATCGTCGTTATTAACGTCTACACTTTCCCCTACTCTAAACCCAACCATCACAGTTTTTAACGTTTACACCTACCAAAACCTAAACCCAACCATCACAGTTATTAACATCTATACCTTCCCCTATGCTAAACCCAACCATCACAGTTATTAACGTTTACACCTACCACAAACCTACACCCAACATCACAGTTATTAACATCTATACTCTCCCCTATCCTAAACCCAACCATCACAGTTATTAACATCTACACCTTCCCCTAGCCTAAACCCAACCATCACAGTTTTTTAACGTACAGTTGCCGTTGTGGAGGCTTTCATACTTGACAAGTTTGCCATTGTAATGTTATTTGCAACCACAGGGGGTGACACAGAGTAGTCTAACTGTCATGACAAAATTAATGAAGAAGTCAGCGAGTGGAGTTGCATGGTAGAGTTGCTATGTGAATAAATATATAAATCAAATAAATAGGTTATAGATAATTTTGGAGAAAACTCATAAAATTATTGGATGAAAATGTTCTCTGGTAAGTATTTCTGCCATCTTGCCAACAACATCTCGTTGTGACATCTCGATAACTACAAGTTATGCCCCTTCATCTTACGCCTCCGTCTTGCTGTTCGCAGACAGATACACTTGGCTTTTCCAGCTTGAGCAATTTGCGCAAAATGCACGATACGCGCATTAAGCGTGTCAAATGTGCAAACCGTTCCACTCGCACTGCTTCATTTGTACAAATCACATCATTCGTGCCACCTCATTCGTGTGAAACGTGCCACAGGGTGTCTATTCGCGTCTTTGCCTTGACTAACATGTAAGTCACTCGCGCTAGACACTTCATCCGTGTCTAGTGTGAACACAGCATAGGAAAAATATTATATAGTTAAGCACAGGCAAATGATCGATGCATGTGGCAGACAATGTAAACAAAACAACCAGGCAAGGGTCAAACACGGAGAGACTAAACACAAAGAAACAACACTTTGTGATGTTACAGAGTGAGAAGCAACAAGACTCAGCAAAGTGAGTGTCAGTCACATCAGTTTATATAGGCTGACTAATCAGTCCTTAAGCAGCTCCCAGCTGTGTATGTGTGTAATCAATGGTGAACGGGAGCAGGTGTTGTGAGGTGCATGACAGGATTTATAGTTCATATGGGAATAGCATTGTAATTCGAGTGAAAGGAATGTTTACCAGCAATCTGCAAGCCTGGATTGCTGGAGATCGGCACCGTAGGCTGCAAGGTGGAATTTTTCTGAATTGAACTTGCTGGTCCAGCACATTCCAAAGATGCCCAGTTGGATTAAAATCTGGGGATTTTAAGGGACAGGACAGCACTTTGAAATCTTCATCATTCTCTTTAAACCATTTACAAACTGTCACATCCGTCAGTGACCACCTGAGGGCGCTGTAGTGCATTGGGACTTGTAGGCACTGCAGCGCTTCAGTCAAAAGACTACATTTTCATACATGCCCCGCGCACACACCGGAACACCTACACTGATCTGTCATCACATCTGTTTTGTGTTACCGTTGATTATCTGGACTATATATTCCACCATTCCACCTATGTTTGTCATCGCGTCGTTGTCTTCCTTGTCTACCTGCTCCTAGTAAGTTTGTTCCTGATCTTGCCAAAGTCTAGTTCGTGTTATCTGTCTTGTTTTGTTGTTGATTTGTTACTTTGTATTTTTGAGATTTTGTATTTTTTAGTCACCGTTTTCTGCACTTATAATCTATTAAATCTGCACTTGAATCCACAATCTTTTTGTTCCTGTTTTGCTTTTGTTTTGATCACGCCTAACGTGACAGAACGACGCGATCATTAAATGGATTCAGCGGATAATATTATAGTGCGCCTTAAACAAGGTGATCGCTCTATTGAGCGCTATATAAAGGAGTTTTTGCAATTAGCTGCGAAGAGCTCTCACAGCGACCTCTTGCTAATGATGTTTTTTCGGGGAGGACTTTTGGATCCAGTCCGTTCCCAAATGCCACCGTATGAGGAAGACTGGAACCTTTATCGGTTCATTGAAGCAGCTTTGTTGATCGCTGGCTCCCCTCTCTCTGTTGCCCTGAGGGAGGAGAACCCTCAGGAGGGAGGCCTGAGTGGAGGGCAACAGGGAGGGATATTTTCGGGGCCAGCTGATTTAACCAAGGGAAAGAGGAGAGAGGCAGGACTGGAGTTGCGGGCTTATCCGCGTCGGGCTGTTCGGAGACCACCCTTTTCGGAGCCTCTGGAGAGCCTTCTGGAATTGTGTGATAAACCAGTGTCCATCCTAGTCCCACAAAGCCTGCCAGTGTCAGCTCCAGTTCCAGAGCAAGCTCCTTCTCCAGATGACACTGCTCTCACGTCTAAAACCACCAGACGAGGGAGGCGCAGGAAGAGGAGGGCTCCAGCCCCAGAGCGCCCGCCAGTGTCGGCTCCAGCCCCAGAGCGCCCGCCAGTGTCGGCTCCAGCCCCAGAGCGCCCGCCAGTGTCGGCTCCAGCCCCAGAGCGCCCGCCAGTGTCGGCTCCAGCCCCAGAGCGCCCGCCAGTGTCGGCTCCAGCCCCAGAGCGCCCGCCAGTGTCGGCTCCAGCCCCAGAGCGCCCGCCAGTGTCGGCTCCAGCCCCAGAGCGCCCGCCAGTGTCGGCTCCAGCCCCAGAGCGCCCGCCAGTGTCGGCTCCAGCCCCAGAGCGCAGTCCAATGCCAGTTCCAGTCTGGCTTCTGGCCTTACCGGCGCCACCCAGGCTCCTCGCCCTGCCGGCGCCACCCAGGCTCCTCGCCCTGCCGGCGCCACCCAGGCTCCTCGCCCTGCCGGCGCCACCCAGGCTCCTCGCCCTGCCGGCACCAACCAGACGTCTAGCCCTGCCGGCACCAACCAGACGTCTAGCCCTGCCGGCACCAGCCCGGCTCCTTGCTCTGCCGGCACCACCCAGACGTCTTGCCCTGCCGGCCCCAACCCGGCTCCTCGCCCTGCCGGTCCCAGCCCGGCTCCTGGCATTACCAACGCCATCCAGACGTCTTGCCCTGCCGGCACCTCCCAGAATTCTTGCCTTGCCGGCCCCAGTCCAGCTGCCTCCTGTTCCGCCGGCTCCAGTCCAGCTGCCTCCAGTCCCGCCGGCTCCAGTCCAGCTGCCTCCAGTCCCGCCGGCTCCAGTCCAGCTGCCTCCAGTCCCGCCGGCTCCAGTCCAGCTGCCTCCAGTCCCGCCGGCTCCAGTCCAGCTGCCTCCAGTTCCGTCGGCTCCAGTCCAGCTGCCTCCAGTTCCGCCGGCTCCTGCCCAGCTGCCTCCAGTCCCGCCGGCTCCTGCCCAGCTGCCTCCAGTCCCGCCGGCTCCTGCCCAGCTGCCTCCAGTCCCGCCGGCTCCTGCCCAGCTGCCTCCAGTCCCGCCGGCTCCTGCCCAGCTGCCTCCAGTCCCGCCGGCTCCTGCCCAGCTGCCTCCAGTCCCGCCGGCTCCTGCCCAGCTGCCTCCAGTCCCGCCGGCTCCTGCCCAGCTGCCTCCAGTCCCGCCGGCTCCTGCCCAGCTGCCTCCAGTCCCGCCGGCTCCTGCCCAGCTGCCTCCAGTCCCGCCGGCTCCTGCCCAGCTGCCTCCAGTCCCGCCGGCTCCAGTCCAGCTGCCTCCAGTCCCGCCGGCTCCTGCCCAGCTGCCTCCAGCCTCGCCGGTTCCTGCCCAGCTGCCTCCAGTCCCGCCGGCTCCTGCGCAGCTGCCTCCAGTTCCGCCTGCTCCAGTCCAGTTGCCTCTCCAGCCGGCTCTCCTAAAACCCCCTGCCTTGTGTCTCCTGCGGGATCATCCATGGGTCATCCCTCCCGACCCTCCCTGGTGGTCCTTCCCACTACTTGTGACGGATTCACCGGCCGCACCCTGGCTTCCTGCTGGGGTGCCTGACCCACTGCCTGACCCTGATCTGGCCCTCCCATCCCTCCCTTTGTTCCTGCCCCGCTCCGCCCCCCCTCTTGGAACCAGTCTGGGAGCGTCTGGAAGCCGCTCTTTAGAGGGGGGGTAATGTCACATCCGTCAGTGACCACCTGAGGGCGCTGTAGTGCATTGGGACTTGTAGGCACTGCAGCGCTTCAGTCAAAAGACTACATTTTCATACATGCCCCGCGCACACACCGGAACACCTACACTGATCTGTCATCACATCTGTTTTGTGTTACCGTTGATTATCTGGACTATATATTCCACCATTCCACCTATGTTTGTCATCGCGTCGTTGTCTTCCTTGTCTACCTGCTCCTAGTAAGTTTGTTCCTGATCTTGCCAAAGTCTAGTTCGTGTTATCTGTCTTGTTTTGTTGTTGATTTGTTACTTTGTATTTTTGAGATTTTGTATTTTTTAGTCACCGTTTTCTGCACTTATAATCTATTAAATCTGCACTTGAATCCACAATCTTTTTGTTCCTGTTTTGCTTTTGTTTTGATCACGCCTAACGTGACACAAACAATGTATGCATTATGCATTATCCTGATAAACCAGAGAACATCATTGTTATAAAGAGGCGTGTTAAAATTGT
This sequence comes from Danio rerio, assembly GCF_052040795.2. NCBI lineage: Eukaryota > Metazoa > Chordata > Actinopteri > Cypriniformes > Danionidae > Danio > Danio rerio. Next base: position 31,321,084 of record NC_141039.2, on the reverse strand, counting down.
GTCCACATGAATTTCCAGAACCAGTTTCCCAGCAGAAGGCTGACTCAACTGGCTTGTCATTCCACAGTGCATTCTGGTGAAATCACTTTGCCATGTAAATAGTGTGTAGTGACACATTTCTGTGATATCCGTCATTAAAATTTAGTGTGACTTGTGCCACAGTAGGCCCCTCTTGGCTCTGACCAAATGGGACAGCCTTTGTTACCATCATGCATTGAGGAGATTTTTAAAGGGTTTGTTCACCAAAAAATGAAAATTCTTTTATTAATTACTCACCCTCATGTTGTTCCAGTCCCTCGAGACCTTTGATTTTTGGAACATAAATTATGATATTTTACATACTCTTTCATCTTCCATATATAGTGCTGAAATGTTCAAGGTCCAGAAAAGGAGTCAAAACACTCAACGTCAAAACATTCCATGTGACTTCAGTCTGTAATCATGCAAAACTTCAACAACACTTTTTGTGTTTTGTTTGAGCTTTTTATTATTACATTTGTACAACCGACGCATCATGTAATGTTTGACAACTGGTCAATGTTTGTAATTTTTAATTCCTTTTCTGGTCTTATAATGTCTCAGGACCACTGCTGTCTATAGGGCCAGAGAGCTCTTGTATTTCATCTGAAATATTGTAATTTGTGTTTTAAAGATGAATGAAGGTCTTAGGGAATCAGAGAGACATTGAATGAAAATTTTGGGTGAACAACTCTAAAATGATACATGTTTTTGGTAATAAATTCCAACAGTTATTGATGGAATTACCAGCTTTTTGGTGTGTTTAACACAAAAACTGGAAGGACCTTATCTTTTGGAAGGACTATGTAAATTAGCCACAGTTAGGGCTCTAATCTGGCACAGCAGGAGCTATTAGTGATGTATGTTGATCGGGCAAATGTAAGCCATATGACTGGCATCATATTTCTAATAGCACCTATTTTACCCCTTTTTCAAGGTTTAAGAAAAGTCTTTTGTGTATCCAGAATGTGTCTGTAAAGTTTCAGCTCAAAACTTCCATCAGATTATTTATTATACTTTATTAAATTTATATACTTTGGACACAATGTAGCTGTTTTTGTTTAATGTTCACAAACCGGGATTAAAGCGTCTTCTTTTATAACTGTACTGATATGTGGCTGTGGTGATAAAGTAAAGATGGTAAAATCACTGTAATTGATTACAAACATGCACTATTTCAAAAACATTTTAAACTTGTAAAACTTATTCTTGATCACATTTGGTGATGACTGATGACGAACGGATCTTTTAATCCCAGTTGCTTTGCGCACGTCCTGTCCTGATGATATGATTGTATGCGTTACTACGAAGACATGTTAATACATGGCTGTCTGTCAAATTGGTGGGCGGGGAAACCGCATTCCTAAGTCCTTAGTCCTTGCGGTGGGCCTCAAAATGGGAGAGATTTGGATCCTATTTTAATTCAGGAAATAAAAAAGAGGCTTATTGTCTTTTTGCATGTTGTTTGTGTTCCTCTGCAATAACACTTCAGAAACACTAGCTAGCAGCAGGTGTTTTTGTTCCTTTGTGTCAAGTTTCTTCGCTGGTGGCTCAAGTGGCTCAAACTTGCTCATTTTGAGGCAGGAATCGGTGGATGGGCAACAACTTTAATCATAAGGTAAACACAAAACAAAACTCCTTAATGGGACTCCACACTTGTAAACACTTGCTCCAAGTAGCCTGCGTGGCTCTTACCTCCGCCCACACTCATCAGTGCTACCAAGTTGACCAATCACAGAGCTTGCGCTACGCGTCGTTGTGACGTGTAGTAACATTTTTTGAGAGGTGCGTGTCAGGGTTGCCGAAGGCCACGGTGGGGGCTATTTGTCACTCATAGGCTACGCCGGAGCTTACTTGTGCGATTGATGTAGAAGTATAAATCAGCCTTTAGCGTCCTCCATCTTTCATTTGTTGATTTGTTTAGAATGCTGTATTAAATAGCACTGTCATTTGACTCATGTGACTTCATAATTTGTAATAATTATGCAAATGCTACCATGAAAATGGTGTGTGGGGAAATTGTAGTTCCTGGGGGAGCAGTCGTGTTGGTAATACACATAACAACCGGTTCTAAATACCCTAATGTATTATAGAATAAATAAAGTTTCTAATTGTGAATTTATAAATTCTATTTGTAATTTGTGATGTTTGGAACAGTTGTCACATGTTCAAATCTGTTACTAATATTCCACCTGTTTTTTTTATTTTTATTTATTTATTTAATGGGAATGCAATTATTAAATAAAAGAGAAACTGGGTCAAATTCAGTTGCTGGATAAACAAATCATTTCAGTTCTCAGCGTCTTTCATTGTAGTTGTTTTAAACATTAAACACATGCAGTAGGTGTATGTGGATTTGTGTCTGTCTATTTATTTATGTTGGTCCCCGCTTTTGATTGAGTGTGTGTGTAATTGTTTGCCTGTCAGCCAGCCCTCTGCTTTCTCTTCTGCAGTTCTTTGAACTGTGCCGTGCTGCTTCTGCTCTCCACGGGAAACTTTGAAGCCCAGAGACAGATGAAGTGTTTGTTGGTTGAGGATATGCAAACACACACACACACACACACACACACAAAAAAACTATTCCTTTGTAAATAAATGCCAGCCCTAAGAAGTAAGTACTTTTGAAACTCTGCTGAATGCAGTTGACAATGTGCTGTTTAGTGGTGTTGATTGTGTCTGAAAACTTTGGTACATTTAGTAGACAAGAGATGTAGGTTAGAAATGGAATAATTCTGTGATGTTTGTAATACACCTGAATAGTTATTCAGTCTGACAATGTAGTAGCGCAGTGGTTATTGCTGACACTTTACAGCTAGAAGGTCTTTGGTTCGAGCCCCCGCTGATTCAGTTGACATTTATGTGGAGTTTGCATATTCTTCCTGATTTAATCAAAATCCTATTCAAAAAACCCATTGACTTTGGGACAAGGAACCGGAACTGCTAAAATGCTAACTCGCTTTCGGGTTTTTTTTCATAAAAATTGGCTTTATAGTTCTTCCACTTTATACAAACATAAATGAGTTATGTGTAATAACAATGAAATGACACAAGGAGAAAGTACTGAACTGCTGAAACGTAGTTAATACTTTTTTGGTGATGGCAGCTTAAAGACACCTCTCATATCGAGAATGAAATCACATGAATTACTCAGGTGTGAGTTTTTCACAGATTTCCATTGAGTGTAAAAATCTTGATGGTTCTGTCGGTCCCATCTATCAAATCTGATCTTTAGTTTGTATTTTATATTGGATTCAAGTCAGGTGATTGGCTGGGCCATTTTACAGCTTGATTTTCTTTCTCTAAAAGCATTTGAGAGTTTCCTTAGCTGTGTTTTGGACCATTGCCTTGCTGAAATGTCCACCCTGGTTTTATCTTCATCATCCTGATGATGTAGATGTAGGACTGAAGCAGCTAATATACATTTAAAATGAAGAAGGGCAGGAGTTTGCTAAATAACTACTGAGAGATTTCAGCTGCTGTCTGGGCTTTTACTGCCTTTCTACACCTGCCTCTCTTCATGTGTTCAAAACTTTTTCTGTGTCATTTCATATTTATTATGCATAACTTCATTTGTAAACTAATTTGATTTGTTTTCTATGTCTATATATAATTCTTTGGTTGTTACAAACATTCAGGGAAAATTTCAAGCACCTTGAAAAGTATGTTTTCTGAGAAAAATAGTGACATGTTCAATACTTATTTTCCCCGCTGTATATAATGGTGTAGCCATTGATATTCAGGCCTGGTAGCTGGAGCATTGCTAGTTTGATCCCCACAAAGCGTGACCCATAAACAGTCACCGTTGTTCCTTTGAGCAACACACTTATATCCAGGATGCTCTAGGCTTGTCCCTGTAATAAGTTTATGGTACTGCTCTATGGCAACATTGTGAAAGTCGCAGGAACAAATTCCGCCATAAACAGGTTTCCTGCTGTGTTAAATAAATACAATAAAGATACCTTAACCGTTGTGCCCTTGAGCAAAGCACTTAACCCTGGGTCATTCCATGGTGAGTGTCTATGTAATTTAACATGATGCTGTTGTGATGTAAATTCACTGCATTGAAGAAGACTCTTGTGGCTCAATTGTGTGATAGTAAACAAAGATTATAGGTCATTGTGTGTTATTTTCAGTTTATTCTGTGTGTGCATAGATTCAAGTAGCATTCTACATGAGACAGTACAGTGTAGTGGTGGCTTTAACCTTGATGACCTATTAAAGTAATACTTAAATGTTTTTACCATTAATAAACATCCTTTTTTTGGGAGAGAACTGCCAAATTATGATTGAAAGAATGAAATACAAGTAGATATCAGTGATCTATTTTAGATATCAAACAGGGCTTGAAATTAACTTTTTTGATCACCAGCTACTGTAGATTTCCATCGTTTCTAGGCACTCGCCATTTTTACTAGCCACACTTCTGTTGTTGGGAAAATATATTTTATATGCAAAAATTCAACTTTGATTTGCTAAAATTACTTGATTTAGATGTTGTATTATGTAAACATGCCTACTCATTCATTTCACTTTTTGTGTGTGTTGTGCTTGCCCGGTGTGCATGAGCAAATGGGTTATGTCGCATTGCAATTAGTTTTTATTTCACAAGAATTTTCAGGGCTCAAAATTAAGGATTTACCAAATGAATCTATGTCCACACCAAAAATAAATAATCAGTTGTCAGCCACACATTTTAAATGTGTCAAAACAAGCAAAATATAGCTGTATACATGCACTTTTTATATTTAAACAAAACTTTTCTTTAAAAAAAAAATTACATTACAAAAATAATTAATCTCATGTATTTAAGATATGCACAGTAATCTGTCTTGGCTAAAGGTTCCAGGTCTGCAGTGAACTACACACAAATGGGGAGTTAATCTCATATTAAAGCAATGTTATTGTAAAAAAAAAGTGATAATTACACTAAAAGTAAAAATAACTGTACGCAAAAGAAAGCAGGTAAAAAAAAAAAAAAAACACTCCGTGAGTGATATTGAAAGGTTGATTTCACACACGGTTAATGTCAGGCCTGTTAATTATCGGTTCAAAGAATAATTAAAATGAAAGCAGTGTCTGCTGCTGCTTACAAAAGGATATATTTTAAAAAAAATCTTGAGTTCTTGAAAGCAGCAGGACTGTGGGTGCATGATCATAGCTTTTGGACCAGTCTATTTCAAAAAGAACCGATCGTACCAGATCTCACCTGCTTTCTTTTGCTTGCGCAAACACAGTTATTTTTGACAGTCATGCTGCATCTTGGTTCTAAGATTATATTTGCACGAATATTGGGCCATGCTTATTGTCGAACCCTGCTTTAAAGAAAACTACAATTTAAAAATTATGTCCAACCAGCCAAAGTGGCTAATGAGAGCTAAAATCTACCTGCATTTTGCGTGTGTTAATGTCAAGCCCTGATATCAAATGTTTAGTGCTGAACAAATTGCAGTACATTTAGCTTTTAAAAACATAAATAAATAAAGAAAATTGTGTTTAATATGTACTGGGATAGTAAAATCATTCTGGGTCATCTTATAAAAGTCTCTTCTGTTATATTCTGTGAAAGGAAGAAAAAAATAAAAGATGAACTGTAATCACCAAATCTGTTATGGTTATTTCTGTGTAGGCTGTTAGAGGAGAAGATTCCTGCTGCATGTCTGTGAACTTGATAGTGGGAGTATGAACTAGAGAATTCACTGCACAGGAGTGTTTCAGTGACTCTTTTGAAGTAATTCATCCAATCGCTCCTGGGAAGGGACAAGTAAGAGATCAGGGTATTGAAAGCTCAATATAGTAAGCCTCTGTCAAGATACAATGGCAGAATTTTAACTGGGATTCAGAAACGGTGGCCTATTCCCTGTCAGTGTTCTGATGTCTTACTAAATGCTGCACATCATTTGAAGGTTCCCACCACATTGATTGCCATGGATTACTCAACACTTTGGCCACATATAAAAGAATGGCATTGAATAATGGCTTCCAACGGAAAAATGGATCCTCTTCAAAAATGTCGGAAAGCAATAATTTTTTTCTATTTGGACTTGCCAGTCAACAACATGCTGTCTTTTGCACACATAAAACAGGATTTCACTCGTTAAAACAGAATCAAAGAAGATGCTAGATGAAAAAAAAAAAAAAACAGTTGCCAAAATGCACACTAGGAGCAAGTTAGTGTTGTGCTTATAGACTTGGTAGTTTATAAATTCACAAATGTTGATCCTGGACCATTAAGATTATAAATTCACTAATGTTGATCCTGGACCATCAAGATTAAAGTTCACTAATTTTGATCCTGGGCCAACAAGATAAAAAATCACTAATGTTGATCCTGGACCATCAAGATTATAAATTCACCTATTTTGATCCTGGACCATCAAGATTAAGATTCACTAATGTTGATCCTGGACCATGAAGAGTAAAATTCATTAATGTTGATCCTGGACCAACAAGATCACTAATAATGTTTCTGGACCTCCAAGATTATAATTTCACTAAAGTTGATCCTGGACCATAAAGGTTAAAACTCACTAATGTTGATCCTGGACCATCAAGATTGTAAATTCACTAATGTTAATCCTGGACCATCAAGATTAAAATTCACTAATGTTGATCCTGGACCATCAAGTTTTTAAATTTACTAAAGTTGATCCTGGACCATCAAGATTATAAATTCTCTAATGTTGATCCTGGACCATCAAGATTATACATTCACTAATGTTGATCCTGGACCATCAAGATTAAAATTCACTAATGTTGATCCTGGACCATCAAGATTATAAATTCACTAATGTTGATCCCGGATCAATAAGTTTATGAAATCACTAATGTTGGTCCTGGACCATCAAGATTATAAATTCACTAATATTGATCTAGGACCATCAAGAATAAAAATCACTAATGTTGATCCTGGACCATCAAGATTAAAATTCACTTATGTTGATCCCGGATCAATAAGTTTATGAATTCACTAATGTTGATCCTGGATCATCAATTTTATAAATTCACCTATTTTGATCCTGGACCATCAAGATTATAAATTCACTAATATTGATCTAGGGCCATCAAGATTAAAACTCGGTAATGTTGATCCTGGACCATCAAGATTATAAATTCACTAATGTTGATCCTGACCCATCAAGATTAAAACTCGGTAATGTAGATCCTGGACCATCAAGATTATAAAATCACTAATGTTGATCCTGGACACTCAAGATTAAAATTCACTAATGTTGAACCTGAACCATCAAGATTAAAATTCACTAATGTTGATCCTGGATCATCAAGAGTATAAATTCACTAAAGTTGATCCTGGACCATCAAGATTAAAATTCACTAATGTTGATCCTGGACCATCAAGATTATAAATTCACTAAAGTTGATCCTGGACCATCAAGATTAAAATTCACTAATGTTGATCCTGGACCATCAAGTTTTTAAATTCACTAATGTTGATCCTGGACCATCAATATTAAAATTCACTAATGTTGATCCTGGACCATCAATATTATAAATTCACTAATGTTGATCCTGGACCATCAAGATTATAAATACAATAATGTTAATCCTGGACCATCAAGATTAAAATTCACTAATGTTGATCCTGGACCATCAAGATTAAAATTCACTAATGTTGATCCTGGACCATCAAGATTATAAATTCACTAATGTTGATCCTGGACCATCAAGATTATAAATTCAATAATGTTGATCCTGGACCATCAAGATTATAAATTTACCTATGTTGATCCTGGACCACCAAGATTATATGTTGATCCTGGACCATCAAGATTATAAATTCACTAATGTTGATCCTGGACCATCAAGATTATAAATTCACTAATGTTGATCCTGGACCATCAAGTTTTAAATTCACTAATGTTAATCCTGGACCATCAAGATTAAAATTCACTAAAGTTGATCCTGGACGATCAAGATTATAAATTCTCTATTGTTGATCCTGGACTATCAAGATTATAAATTCACTAATGTTGATCCTGGACCATCAAGATTATAAATTCACTAATATTGATCCTGGACCATCAATATTATAAATTCACTAATGTTGATCCTGGAACTCCAAGAATATAAATTCACTAATGTTGATCCTGGACCATCAAGATTATAAATTCACTAATGTTGATTATGGACCATCAAGATTATAAATTCACTAATGTTGATTATGGACCATCAAGATTATAAATTCACTAATGTTGATCCTGGACCATCAAGATTATAAATTCACTAATGTTGATCCAGGACCATCAAGATTATAAATTCACTTATGTTGATCCTGGAACACCAAGATTATAAATTCACTAATGTTGATCCTGGACCATCAAGATTAAAAATCACTAATGTTGATCCTGGACCATCAAGATTATAAATTCACCTATGTTGATCCTGGAACTCCAAGATTATAAATTCACTAATGTTGATCCTGGACCATCAAGATTAAAAATCACTAATGTTGATCCTGGACCATCAAGATTATAAATTCACCTATGTTGATCCAGGAACTCCAAGATTATAAATTCACTAATGTTGATCCTGGACCATCAAGATTAAAATTCACTAATGTTGATCCTGGACCACCAAGATTATAAATTCACTAATGTTGATCCTGGACCATCAAGATTAAAATTCACTAATGTTGATCCTGGACCATCAAAATTATAAATTCACTAATATTGATCCTGGACCATCAAGATTAAAACTCGGTAATGTTGATCCTGGACCATCAAGATTATAAATTCACTAATGTTGATCCTGGACACTCAAGATTAAAATTCACTAATGTTGAACCTGAACCATCAAGATTAAAACTAACTAATGTTGATCCTGGATCATCAAGAGTATAAATTCACTAAAGTTGATCCTGGACCATCAAGATTAAAATTCACTAATGTTGATCCTGGACCATCAAGATTATAAATTCACTAAAGTTGATCCTGGACCATCAAGATTAAAATTCACTAATGTTGATCCTGGACCATCAAGTTTTTAAATTCACTAATATTGATCCTGGACCATCAATATTAAAATTCACTAATGTTGATCCTGGACCATCAATATTATAAATTCACTAATGTTGATCCTGGACCATCAAGATTATAAATACAATAATGTTAATCCTGGACCATCAAGATTAAAATTCACTAATGTTGATCCTGGACCATCAAGATTAAAATTCACTAATGTTGATCCTGGACCATCAAGATTATAAATTCAATAATGTTGATCCTGGACCATCAAGATTAAAGTTCACTAATGTTGATCCTGGACCATCAAGATTAAAATTCACTAATGTTGATCCTGGACCATCAAGATTAAAATTCACTAATGTTGATCCTGGACCATCAAGATTAAAAATCACGAATGTTGATCCTGGACCATCAAGATTATAAATTCAATAATGTTGATCCTGGACCATCAAGATTATAAATTCACTAATGTTGATCCTGGACCATCAAGATTAAAGTTCACTAATGTTGATCCTGGACCATCAAGATTATAAATTCACTAATGTTGATCCTGGACCATCAAGATTATAAATTCACTAATGTTGATCCTGGACCATCAAGATTATAAATTCAATAATGTTGATCCTGGACCATCAAGATTATAAATTCAATAATGTTGATCCTGGACCACCAAGATTATATGTTGATCCTGGACCATCAAGATTATAAATTCACTAATGTTGATCCTGGACCATCAAGATTATAAATTCACTAATGTTGATCCTGGACCATCAAGTTTTAAATTCACTAATGTTAATCCTGGACCATCAAGATTAAAATTCACTAAAGTTGATCCTGGACGATCAAGATTATAAATTCTCTAATGTTGATCCTGGACCATCAAGATTATAAATTCACTAATGTTGATCCTGGACAATCAAGATTATAAATTCACTAATGTTGATCCTGGACCATCAAGATAAAAATTCACTAATGTTGATCCTGGACCATCAAGATTATAAATTCACTAATGTTTATCCTGGACCATCAAGATAAAAATTCACTAATGTTGATCCTGGACCATCAAGATTATAAATTCACTAATATTGATCCTGGACCATCAAGTTTTTAAATTCACTAATGTTGATCCTGGACCATCAAGATTATAAATTCACTAATATTGATCCTGGACCATCAATATTATAAATTCACTAATGTTGATTATGGACCATCAAGATTATAAATTCACTAATGTTGATCCAGGACCATCAAGATTATAAATTCACCTATGTTGATCCTGGAACTCCAAGAATATAAATTCACTAATGTTGATCCTGGACCATCAAGATTATAAATTCACTAATGTTGATTATGGACCATCAAGATTATAAATTCACTAATGTTGATTATGGACCATCAAGATTATAAATTCACTAATGTTGATCCTGGACCATCAAGATTATAAATTCACTAATGTTGATCCAGGACCATCAAGATTATAAATTCACTTATGTTGATCCTGGAACACCAAGATTATAAATTCACTAATGTTGATCCTGGACCATCAAGATTAAAAATCACTAATGTTGATCCTGGACCATCAAGATTATAAATTCACCTATGTTGATCCTGGAACTCCAAGATTATAAATTCACTAATGTTGATCCTGGACCATCAAGATTAAAAATCACTAATGTTGATCCTGGACCATCAAGATTATAAATTCACCTATGTTGATCCAGGAACTCCAAGATTATAAATTCACTAATGTTGATCCTGGACCATCAAGATTAAAATTCACTAATGTTGATCCTGGACCATCAAGATTAAAATTCACTAATGTTGATCCTGGACCATCAAGATTATAAATTCATTAAAGTTGATCCTGGACCATCAAGATTATAAATTCATTAAAGTTGATCCTGGACCATCAAGATTATAAATTCACTAAAGTTGATCTTGGACCATCAAGATTATAAATTCATTAAAGTTGATCCTGGACCATCAAGATTATAAATTCACTAATGTTGATCCTGGACCATCAAGATAATAAATTCACTAATGTTGATCCTGGACCATCAAGATTAAAATTCACTAATGTTGATCCTGGACCATCAAGATTGTAAATTCACTAATGTTGATCCTGGACCATCAAGATTAAAATTCACTAATGTTGATCCTGGACCATCAAGATTATAAATTCATTAAAGTTGATCCTGGACCATCAAGATTATAAATTCATTAAAGTTGATCCTGGACCATCAAGATTATAAATTCACTAAAGTTGATCTTGGACCATCAAGATTATAAATTCATTAAAGTTGATCCTGGACCATCAAGATTATAAATTCACTAATGTTGATCCTGGACCATCAAGATAATAAATTCACTAATGTTGATCCTGGACAATCAAGATTAAAATTCACTAATATTGATCCTGGACCATCAAGATTAAAATTCACTAATGTTGATCCTGGACCATCAATATTATAAATTCACTAATGTTGATCCTGGACCATCAAGATTATAAATACAATAATGTTAATCCTGGACCATCAAGATTAAAATTCACTAATGTTGATCCTGGACCATCAAGATTAAAATTCACTAATGTTGATCCTGGACCATCAAGATTATAAATTCACTAATGTTGATCCTGGACCATCAAGATTATAAATTCACTAATGTTGATCCTGGACCATAAAGTTTTTAAATTCACTAATGTTGATCCTGGACCTTCAAGATTAAAATTCACTAATGTTGATCCTGGACCATCAATATTATAAATTCACTAAAGTTGATCCTGGACCATCAAGATAAAAATTCACTAATGTTGATCCTGGACCATCAAGATTATAAATTCACTAATGTCGATCCTGGAGCATCAAGATTATAAATTCACTAATGTTGATCCTGGACCATCAAGATTATAAATTCACTAATATCGATCCTGGAGCATCAAGATTATAAATTCACTAATATTGATCCTGGACCATCAATATTATAAATTCACTAAAGTTGATCCTGGACGATCAAGATTATAAATTCTCTAATGTTGATCCTGGACCATCAAGATTATAAATTCACTAATGTTGATCCTGGACCATCAAGATTATAAATTCACTAATGTTGATCCTGGACCATCAAGATAAAAATTCACTAATGTTGATCCTGGACCATGAAGATTATAAATTCACTAATGTTGATCCTGGACTATCAAGATAAAAATTCACTAATGTTGATCCTGGACCATCAAGATTATAAATTCACTAATATTGATCCTGGACCATCAAGTTTTTAAATTCACTAATGTTGATCCTGGACCATCAAGTTTATATGTTGATCCTGGACCATCAAGATTATAAATTCACTAATGTTGATCCTGGACTATCAAGATTAAAATTCACTAATGTTGATCCTGGACCATCAATATTATAAATTCACTAATGTTGATTATGGACCATCAAGATTATAAATTCACTAATGTTGATCCTGGAACACCAAGATTATAAATTCACTAATGTTGATCCTGGACCATCAAGATTAAAAATCACTAATGTTGATCCTGGACCATCAAGATTAAAATTCACTAATGTTGACCCTGGACCATCAAGATTATAAATTCACTTATGTTGATCCTGGACCATCAAGATTATAAATTCAATAATGTTGATCCTGGACCATCAAGATTAAAAATCACTAATGTTGATCCTGGACCATCAAGATTAAAATTCACTAATGTTGATCCTGGACCATCAAGATTATAAATTCACTAATGTTGATCCTGGACCATCAAGTTTTTAAATTTACTAATGTTGATCCTGGACCATCAAGATTATAAATTCACTAATGTTGATCCTGGAACACCAAGATTATAAATTCACTAATGTTGATCCTGGACCATCAAGATTAAAAATCACTAATGTTGATCCTGGACCATCAAGATTATAAATTCACCTATGTTGATCCTTGACCATCAAGATTAAAATTCACTAATGTTGACCCTGGACCATCAAGATTATAAATTCACTAATGTTGATCCTGGACCATCAAGTTTTTAAATTTACTAATGTTGATCCTGGACCATCAAGATTATAAATTCACTAAAGTTGATCCTGGACCGTCAAGATTATAAATTCTCTAATGTTGATCCTGGACCATCAAGATTATAAATTCATTAAAGTTGATCCTGGACCATCAGTATTATAAATTCACTAATGTTGATCCTGGACCATCGAGATAATAAATTCACTAATGTTTATCCTGGACAATCAAGATTAAAATTCACTAATATTGATCCTGGACCATCAAGATTATAAATTGACCAATGTTGATCCTGGACCATCAAGATTAAAATTCACCTATGTTGATCCTTGACCATCAAGATTATAAATTCACTAAAGTTGATCCTGGACCATCAAGATTATAAATACAATAATGTTAATCCTGGACCATCAAGATTAAAATTCACTAATGTTGATCCTGGACCATCAAGATTAAAATTCACTAATGTTGATCCTGGACCATCAAGATTATAAATTCAATAATGTTGATCCTGGACCATCAAGATTATAAATTTACCTATGTTGATCCTGGACCATCAAGATTATATGTTGATCCTGGACCATCAAGATTATAAATTCACTAATGTTGATCCTGGACCATCAAGATTAAAGTTCACTAATGTTGATCCTGGACCATCAAGATTAAAATTCACTAATGTTGATCCTGGACCATCAAGATTAAAATTCACTAATGTTGATCCTGGACCAACAAGATTAAAATTCACTAATGTTGATCCTGGACCATCAAGATTATAAATTCAATAATGTTGATCCTGGACCATCAAGATTATAAATTCACTAATGTTGATCCTGGACCATCAAGATTAAAGTTCACTAATGTTGATCCTGGACCATCAAGATTATAAATTCACTAATGTTGATCCTGGACCATCAAGATTAAAATTCACTAATGTTGATCCTGGACCATCAAGATTATAAATTCAATAATGTTGATCCTGGACCATCAAGATTATAAATTCACTAATGTTGATCCTGGACCATCAAGATTAAAGTTCACTAATGTTGATCCTGGACCATCAAGATTATAAATTCACTAATGTTGATCCTGGACCATCAAGATTATAAATTCACTAATGTTGATCCTGGACCATCAAGTTTTAAATTCACAAATGTTAATCCTGGACCATCAAGATTAAAATTCACTAAAGTTGATCCTGGACGATCAAGATTATAAATTCTCTAATGTTGATCCTGGACTATCAAGATTATAAATTCACTAATGTTGATCCTGGACCATCAAGATTATAAATTCACTAATATTGATCCTGGACCATCAATATTATAAATTCACTAATGTTGATCCTGGAACTCCAAGAATATAAATTCACTAATGTTGATCCTGGACCATCAAGATTATAAATTCACTAATGTTGATTATGGACCATCAAGATTATAAATTCACTAATGTTGATCCTGGACCATCAAGATTATAAATTCACTAATGTTGATCCAGGACCATCAAGATTATAAATTCACTTATGTTGATCCTGGAACACCAAGATTATAAATTCACTAATGTTGGTCCTGGACCATCAAGATTAAAAATCACTAATGTTGATCCTGGACCATCAAGATTATAAATTCACCTATGTTGATCCTGGAACTCCAAGATTATAAATTCACTAATGTTGATCCTGGACCATCAAGATTAAAAATCACTAATGTTGATCCTGGACCATCAAGATTATAAATTCACCTATGTTGATCCAGGAACTCCAAGATTATAAATTCACTAATGTTGATCCTGGACCATCAAGATTAAAATTCACTAATGTTGATCCTGGACCACCAAGATTATAAATTCACTAATGTTGATCCTGGACCATCAAGATTAAAATTCACTAATGTTGATCCTGGACCATCAAAATTATAAATTCACTAATGTTGATCCTGACCCATCAAGATTAAAACTCGGTAATGTAGATCCTGGACCATCAAGATTATAAAATCACTAATGTTGATCCTGGACACTCAAGATTAAAATTCACTAATGTTGAACCTGAACCATCAAGATTAAAACTAACTAATGTTGATCCTGGATCATCAAGAGTATAAATTCACTAAAGTTGATCCTGGACCATCAAGATTAAAATTCACTAATGTTGATCCTGGACCATCAAGATTATAAATTCACTAAAGTTGATCCTGGACCATCAAGATTAAAATTCACTAATGTTGATCCTGGACCATCAAGTTTTTAAATTCACTAATGTTGATCCTGGACCATCAATATTAAAATTCACTAATGTTGATCCTGGACCATCAATATTATAAATTCACTAATGTTGATCCTGGACCATCAAGATTATAAATACAATAATGTTAATCCTGGACCATCAAGATTAAAATTCACTAATGTTGATCCTGGACCATCAAGATTAAAATTCACTAATGTTGATCCTGGACCATCAAGATTATAAATTCAATAATGTTGATCCTGGACCATCAAGATTATAAATTTACCTATGTTGATCCTGGACCATCAAGATTATATGTTGATCCTGGACCATCAAGATTATAAATTCACTAATGTTGATCCTGGACCATCAAGATTAAAGTTCACTAATGTTGATCCTGGACCATCAAGATTAAAATTCACTAATGTTGATCCTGGACCATCAAGATTGTAAATTCAATAAT
Organism: Danio rerio; assembly: GCF_052040795.2. NCBI lineage: Eukaryota > Metazoa > Chordata > Actinopteri > Cypriniformes > Danionidae > Danio > Danio rerio. Next base: position 31,305,381 of record NC_141039.2, on the reverse strand, counting down.
GTTGATCCTGGACCACCAAGATTATATGTTGATCCTGGACCATCAAGATTATAAATTCACTAATGTTGATCCTGGACCATCAAGTTTTAAATTCACTAATGTTAATCCTGGACCATCAAGATTAAAATTCACTAAAGTTGATCCTGGACGATCAAGATTATAAATTCTCTAATGTTGATCCTGGACCATCAAGATTATAAATTCACTAATGTTGATCCTGGACAATCAAGATTATAAATTCACTAATGTTGATCCTGGACCATCAAGATTATAAATTCACTAATGTTGATCCTGGACCATCAAGATAAAAATTCACTAATGTTGATCCTGGACCATCAAGATTATAAATTCACTAATGTTTATCCTGGACCATCAAGATAAAAATTCACTAATGTTGATCCTGGACCATCAAGATTATAAATTCACTAATATTGATCCTGGACCATCAAGTTTTTAAATTCACTAATGTTGATCCTGGACCATCAAGTTTATATGTTGATCCTGGACCATCAAGATTATAAATTCACTAATGTTGATCCTGGACCATCAAGATTATAAATTCACTAATATTGATCCTGGACCATCAATATTATAAATTCACTAATGTTGATTATGGACCATCAAGATTATAAATTCACTAATGTTGATCCAGGACCATCAAGATTATAAATTCACCTATGTTGATCCTGGAACTCCAAGAATATAAATTCACTAATGTTGATCCTGGACCATCAAGATTATAAATTCACTAATGTTGATTATGGACCATCAAGATTATAAATTCACTAATGTTGATTATGGACCATCAAGATTATAAATTCACTAATGTTGATCCTGGACCATCAAGATTATAAATTCACTAATGTTGATCCAGGACCATCAAGATTATAAATTCACTTATGTTGATCCTGGAACACCAAGATTATAAATTCACTAATGTTGATCCTGGACCATCAAGATTAAAAATCACTAATGTTGATCCTGGACCATCAAGATTATAAATTCACCTATGTTGATCCAGGAACTCCAAGATTATAAATTCACTAATGTTGATCCTGGACCATCAAGATTAAAATTCACTAATGTTGATCCTGGACCATCAAGATTAAAATTCACTAATGTTGACCCTGGACCATCAAGATTAAAATTCACTAATGTTGATCCTGGACCATCAAGATTGTAAATTCACTAATGTTGATCCTGGACCATCAAGATTATAAATTCATTAAAGTTGATCCTGGACCATCAAGATTAAAATTCACTAATGTTGATCCTGGACCATCAAGATTAAAATTCACTAATGTTGATCCTGGACCATCAAGATTATAAATTCATTAAAGTTGATCCTGGACCATCAAGATTATAAATTCATTAAAGTTGATCCTGGACCATCAAGATTATAAATTCACTAAAGTTGATCTTGGACCATCAAGATTATAAATTCATTAAAGTTGATCCTGGTCCATCAATATTATAAATTCACTAATGTTGATCCTGGACCATCAAGATAATAAATTCACTAATGTTGATCCTGGACAATCAAGATTAAAATTCACTAATATTGATCCTGGACCATCAAGATTAAAATTCACTAATGTTGATCCTGGACCATCAATATTATAAATTCACTAATGTTGATCCTGGACCATCAAGATTATAAATACCATAATGTTAATCCTGGACCATCAAGATTAAAATTCACTAATGTTGATCCTGGACCATCAAGATTAAAATTCACTAATGTTGATCCTGGACCATCAAGATTATAAATTCACTAATGTTGATCCTGGACCATCAAGATTATAAATTCACTAATGTTGATCCTGGACCATAAAGTTTTTAAATTCACTAATGTTGATCCTGGACCTTCAAGATTAAAATTCACTAATGTTGATCCTGGACCATCAATATTATAAATTCACTAAAGTTGATCCTGGACCATCAAGATAAAAATTCACTAATGTTGATCCTGGACCATCAAGATTATAAATTCACTAATGTCGATCCTGGAGCATCAAGATTATAAATTCACTAATGTTGATCCTGGACCATCAAGATTATAAATTCACTAATATCGATCCTGGAGCATCAAGATTATAAATTCACTAATATTGATCCTGGACCATCAATATTATAAATTCACTAAAGTTGATCCTGGACGATCAAGATTATAAATTCTCTAATGTTGATCCTGGACCATCAAGATTATAAATTCACTAATGTTGATCCTGGACCATCAAGATTATAAATTCACTAATGTTGATCCTGGACCATCAAGATAAAAATTCACTAATGTTGATCCTGGACCATCAAGATTATAAATTCACTAATGTTGATCCTGGACCATCAAGATAAAAATTCACTAATGTTGATCCTGGACCATCAAGATTATAAATTCACTAATATTGATCCTGGACCATCAAGTTTTTAAATTCACTAATGTTGATCCTGGACCATCAAGTTTATATGTTGATCCTGGACCATCAAGATTATAAATTCACTAATGTTGATCCTGGACTATCAAGATTAAAATTCACTAATGTTGATCCTGGACCATCAATATTATAAATTCACTAATGTTGATTATGGACCATCAAGATTATAAATTCACTAATGTTGATCCTGGAACACCAAGATTATAAATTCACTAATGTTGATCCTGGACCATCAAGATTAAAAATCACTAATGTTGATCCTGGACCATCAAGATTATAAATTCACCTATGTTGATCCTGGAACTCCAAGATTATAAATTCACTAATGTTGATCCTGGACCATCAAGATTAAAATTCACTAATGTTGATCCTGGACCATCAAGATTAAAATTCACTAATGTTGACCCTGGACCATCAAGATTATAAATTCACTTATGTTGATCCTGGACCATCAAGATTATAAATTCAATAATGTTGATCCTGGACCATCAAGATTAAAAATCACTAATGTTGATCCTGGACCATCAAGATTAAAATTCACTAATGTTGATCCTGGACCATCAAGATTATAAATTCACTAATGTTGATCCTGGACCATCAAGTTTTTAAATTTACTAATGTTGATCCTGGACCATCAAGATTATAAATTCACTAATGTTGATCCTGGAACACCAAGATTATAAATTCACTAATGTTGATCCTGGACCATCAAGATTAAAAATCACTAATGTTGATCCTGGACCATCAAGATTATAAATTCACCTATGTTGATCCTTGACCATCATGATTAAAATTCACTAATGTTGACCCTGGACCATCAAGATTATAAATTCACTAATGTTGATCCTGGACCATCAAGTTTTTAAATTTACTAATGTTGATCCTGGACCATCAAGATTATAAATTCACTAAAGTTGATCCTGGACCGTCAAGATTATAAATTCTCTAATGTTGATCCTGGACCATCAAGATTATAAATTCATTAAAGTTGATCCTGGACCATCAGTATTATAAATTCACTAATGTTGATCCTGGACCATCGAGATAATAAATTCACTAATGTTTATCCTGGACAATCAAGATTAAAATTCACTAATATTGATCCTGGACCATCAAGATTATAAATTGACCAATGTTGATCCTGGACCATCAAGATTAAAATTCACCTATGTTGATCCTTGACCATCAAGATTATAAATTCACTAAAGTTGATCCTGGACCATCAAGATTATAAATTCACTAATGTTGATCCTGGACAATCAAGATTAAAATTCACTAATATTGATCCTGGACCATCAAGATTATAAATTGACTAATGTTGATCCTGGACCATCAAGATTATAAATTCACTAATGTTGATCCTGGACCATCAAGATTATAAATTCACTAATGTTGATCCTGGACCATCAAGATTAAAATTCACTAATGTTGATCCTGGCCCATCAAGATTATAAATTCACTAATGTTGATCCTGGACCATCAAGATTAAAATTCACTAATGTTGATCCTGGACCATCAAGATTAAAATTCACTAATGTTGATCCTGGACCATCAAGATTAAAATTCACTAATGTTGATCCTGGACCATCAAGATTATAAATTCACTAATGTTGATCCTAGACCATCAAGATTATAAATTCACTAATGTTGATCCTTGACCATCAAGATTAAAATTCACTCATGTTGATCCTGGACCATCAAGATTAAAATTCACTAATGTTGATCCTGGACCATCAATATTATAAATTCACTAATGTTGATTATGGACCATCAAGATTATAAATTCACTAATGTTGATCCTGGACCATCAAGATTATAAATTCACTAATGTTGATCCTGGACCATCAAGATTAAAATTCACTAATGTTGATCCTGGACCATCAAGATTAAAATTTCACTAATGTTGATCCTGGACCATCAAGATTAAAATTCACTAATGTTGATCCTGGACCATCAAGATTATAAATTTACCTATGTTGATCCTGGACCATCAAGATTATAAATTCACTAATGTTGATCCTGGACCATCAAGATTAAAGTTCACTAATTTTGATCCTGGACCATCAAGATTAAAACTCACTAATGTTGATCCTGGACCATCAAGATTAAAATTCACTAATGTTGATCCTGGACCATCAAGATTATAAATTCACTAATATTGATCTAGGACCATCAAGATTAAAAATCACGAATGTTGATCCTGGACCATCAAGATTATAAAATCACTAATGTTGATCCTGGACCATCAAGATTATAAAATCACTAATGTTGATCCTGGACCATCAAGATTAAAATTCACTAATGTTGATCCTGGACCATCAAGATTATAAATTCACTAATGTTGATCCTGGACCATCAAGATTAAAATTCACTAATGTTGATCCTGGACCATCAAGATTATAAAATTCACTAATGTTGATCCTGGACCATCAAGATTAAAACTCACTAATGTTGATCCTGGACCATCAAGATTAAAAATTACTTATGTTGATCCTGGACCATCAATATTAAAATTCACTAATGTTGATCCTGGACCATCAAGATTAAAACTCGGTAATGTTGATCCTGGACCATCAAGATTATAAATTCACTAAAGTTGATCCTGGACGATCAAGATTAAAACTCACTAATGTTGATTCTAGACCATCAAGATTATAAATTCACTAATGTTGATCCTGGACCATCAAGATTATAAATTCACTAATGTTGATCCTGGACCATCAATATTATAAATTCACCAATGTTGATCCTGGACCATCAAGATTAAAATTCACTAATGTTGATCCTGGACCATCAAGATTATAAATTCACTAATGTTGATCCTGGACCATCAAGATTATAAATTCACTAATGTTGATCCTTGACCATCAAGATTAAAATTCACTCATGTTGATCCTGGACCATCAAGATTAAAATTCACTAATGTTGATCCTGGACCATCAATATTATAAATTCACTAATGTTGATTATGGACCATCAAGATTATAAATTCACTAATGTTGATCCTGGACCATCAAGATTATAAATTCACTAATGTTGATCCTGGACCATCAAGATTAAAATTCACTAATGTTGATCCTGGACCATCAAGATTATAAATTCACTAATGTTGATCCTGGACCATCAAGATTAAAAATCACTAATGTTGATCCTGGACCATCAAGATAAAAATTCACTAATGTTGATCCTGGACCATCAAGATTATAAATTCAATAATGTTGATCCTGGACCATCAAGATTAAAATTCACTAATGTTGATCCTGGACCATCAAGATTAAAATTCACTAATGTTGATCCTGGACCATCAAGATTATAAATTCAATAATGTTGATCCTGGACCATCAAGATTATAAATTTACCTATGTTGTTCCTGGACCATCAAGATTATATGTTGATCCTGGACCATCAAGATTATAAATTCACTAATGTTGATCCTGGACCATCAAGATTAAAGTTCACTAATGTTGATCCTGGACCATCAAGATTAAAATTCACTAATGTTGATCCTGGACCATCAAGATTAAAATTCACGAATGTTGATCCTGGACCATCAAGATTATAAAATCACTAATGTTGATCCTGGACCATCAAGATTAAAATTCACTAATGTTGATCCTGGACCATCAAGATTATAAATTCACTAATGTTGATCCTGGACCATCAAGATTATAAATTCACTAATATTGATCCTGGACCATCAAGTTTTTAAGTTCACTAATGTTGATCCTGGACCATCAAGTTTTTAAATTCACTAATGTTAATCCTGGACCATCAAGTTTATATGTTGATCCTGGACCATCAAGATTATATGTTGATCCTGGACCATCAAGATTATAAATTCACTAATGTTGATCCTGGACCATCAAGATTAAAGTTCACTAATGTTGATCCTGGACCATCAAGATTAAAATTCACTAATGTTGATCCTGGACCATCAAGATTAAAATTCACTAATGTTGATCCTGGACCATCAAGAATATAAATTCACTAATATTGATCTAGGACCATCAAGATTAAAAATCACGAATGTTGATCCTGGACCATCAAGATTATAAAATCACTAATGTTGATCCTGGACCATCAAGATTAAAATTCACTAATGTTGATCCTGGACCATCAAGATTATAAATTCACTAATGTTGATCCTGGACCATCAAGATTATAAATTCACTAATATTGATCCTGGACCATCAAGTTTTTAAGTTCACTAATGTTGATCCTGGACCATCAAGTTTTTAAATTCACTAATGTTAATCCTGGACCATCAAGTTTATATGTTGATCCTGGACCATCAAGATTATAAATTCACTAATGTTGATCCTGGACCATCAAGATTAAAATTCACTAATGTTGATCCTGGACCATCAAGATTATAAATTCACTAATGTTGATCCTGGACCATCAAGATTATAAATTCACTAATGTTGATCCTGGACCATCAAGATTATAAATTCACTAATGTTAATCCAGGACCATCAAGATAATAAATTATCCTATGTTGATCCTGGAACACCAAGATTATAAATTCACTAATGTTGATCCTGGACCATCAAGATTAAAAATCACTAATGTTGACCCTGGACCATCAAGATTATAAATTCACTAATGTTGATCCTGGACCATCAAGATTATAAATTCACTAATGTTGATCCTGGACCATCAAGATTAAAACTCACTAATGTTGATCCTGGACCATCAAGATTATAAATTCACTAAAGTTGATCCTGGACCATCAATATTATAAATTCACTAATGTTGATCCTGGACCATCAAGATTATAAATTCACTAATGTTGATCCTGGACCATCAAGATTAAAATTCACTAATGTTGATCCTGGACCATCAAGATTAAAATTCACTAATGTTGATCCTGGACCATCAAGATTATAAATTCACTAATATTGATCTAGGACCATCAAGATTAAAAATCACTAATGTTGATCCTGGACCATCAAGATTATAAATTCACTAATGTTGATCCTGGACCATCAAGATTATAAATTCACTAATGTTGATCCTGGACCATCAAGATTAAAATTCACTAATGTTGATCCTGGACCATCAAGATTATAAATTCACTAATGTTGTTCCTGGACCATCAAGATTAAAATTCACTCATGTTGATCCTGGACCATCAAGATTAAAATTCACTAATGTTAATCCTGGACCATCAATATTATAAATTCACTAATGTTGATCCTGGACCATCAAGATTATAAATTCACTAATGTTGATCCTGGACCATCAAGATTAAAATTCACTAATGTTGATCCTGGACCATCAAGATTATAAATTCACTAATGTTGATCCTGGACCATCAAGATTAAAATTCACTCATGTTGATCCTGGACCATCAAGATTAAAATTCACTAATGTTGATCCTGGACCATCAAGATTATAAATTCACTAAAGTTGATCCTGGACCATCAAGATTAAAATTCACTCATGTTGATCCTGGACCATCAAGATTAAAATTCACTAATGTTGATCCTGGACCATCAAGATTATAAATTCACTAAAGTTGATCCTGGACCATCAAGATTAAAATTCACTAATGTTGATTCTGGACAATCAAGATTATAAATTCACTAATGTTGATCCTGGACCATCAAGATTAAAATTCACAAATGTTGATCCTGGACCAGCAAGATTATAAATTCACTAATGTTGATCCTGGACCATCAAGATTATAAAATTCACTAATATTGATCCTGGACCATCAAGTTTTTAAGTTCACTAATGTTGATCCTGGACCATCAAGTTTTTAAATTCACTAATGTTAATCCTGGACCATCAAGTTTATATGTTGATCCTGGACCATCAAGATTATAAATTCACTAATGTTGATCCTGGACCATCAAGATTATAAATTCACTAATGTTAATCCAGGACCATCAAGATAATAAATTATCCTATGTTGATCCTGGAACACCAAGATTATAAATTCACTAATGTTGATCCTGGACCATCAAGATTAAAAATCACTAATGTTGACCCTGGACCATCAAGATTATAAATTCACTAATGTTGATCCTGGACCGTCAAGATTATAAATTCACTAATGTTGATCCTGGACCATCAAGATTATAAATTCACTAATGTTGATCCTGGACCATCAAGATTAAAATTCACTAATGTTGATCCTTGACCATCAAGAATAAAATTCACTAATGTTGATCCTGGACCATCAAGATTAAAATTCACTAATGTTGATCCTGGACCATCAAGATTATAAATTCACTAATATTGATCTAGGACCATCAAGATTAAAAATCACTAATGTTGATCCTGGACCATCAAGATTATAAATTCACTAATGTTGATCCTGGACCATCAAGATCATAAATTCACTAATGTTGATCCTGGACCATCAAGATTAAAATTCACTAATGTTGATCCTGGACCATCAAGATTATAAATTCACTAATGTTGATCCTGGACCATCAAGATTAAAATTCACTCATGTTGATCCTGGACCATCAAGATTAAAATTCACTAATGTTGATCCTGGACCATCAATATTATAAATTCACTAATGTTGATCCTGGACCATCAAGATTAAAATTCACTAATGTTGATCCTGGACCATCAAGATTATAAATTCACTAATATTGATCCTGGACCATCAAGATTAAAATTCACTAATGTTGATCCTGGACCATCAAGATTATAAATTCACTAAAGTTGATCCTGGACCATCAAGATTAAAATTCACTAATGTTGATTCTGGACAATCAAGATTATAAATTCACTAATGTTGATCCTGGACCATCAAGATTAAAATTCACAAATGTTGATCCTGGACCAGCAAGATTAAAATTCACTAATGTTGATCCTGGACCATCAAGATTATAAATTCACTAATATTGATCTAGGACCATCAAGATTAAAAATCACTAATGTTGATCCTGGACCATCAAGTTTATATGTTGATCCTGGACCATCAAGATTAAAATTCACTAATGTTGTTCCTGGACCATCAAGATTATAAATTCACTAATGTTGATCCTGGACCATCAAGTTTTTAAATTCACTAATGTTGATCCTGGACCATCAAGATTATAAAATCACTAATGTTTATCCTGGACCATCAATATTAAAATTCACTAATGTTGATCCTGGACCATCAAGATTAAAACTCACTAATAATGATCCTGGACCATCAAGATTATAAGTTCACTAAAGTTGATCCTGGACCATCAAGATTATAATTTCACTAATGTTAATCCTGGACCATTAAGATTATAATTTCACTAATGTTGATCCTGGACCATTAAGATTATAAATTCACTAAAGTTGATCCTGGAAGATCAAGATTAAAATTCACTAATGTTGATCCTGGACCATCAAGATTAAAATTCACTAATGTTGATCCTGGACCATCAAGATTAAAATTCACTAATGTTGATCCTGGACCATCAAGATTATAAAATTCACTAATGTTGATCCTGGACCATCAAGATTAAAACTCACTAATGTTGATCCTGGACCATCAAGATTAAAAATTACTAATGTTGATCCTGGACCATCAATATTAAAATTCACTAATGTTGATCCTGGACCATCAAGATTAAAACTCGGTAATGTTGATCCTGGACCATCAAGATTATAAATTCACTAAAGTTGATCCTGGACGATCAAGATTAAAACTCACTAATGTTGATTCTAGACCATCAAGATTATAAATTCACTAATGTTGATCCTGAACCATCAAGATTATAAATTCACTAATGTTGATCCTGGACCATCAAGATTATAAATTCACTAATGTTGATCCTGGACCATCAATATTATAAATTCACCAATGTTGATCCTGTACCATCAAGATTATAAATTCACTAATGTTGATCCTGGACCATCAAGATTATAAATTCACTAATTTTGATCCTGGACCATCAAGATTATAAATTCACCTATGTTGATCCTAGACCACCAAGATTATAAATTCACTAATGTTGATCCTGGACCATCAAGTTTATATGTTGATCCTGGACCATCAAGATTATAAATTCACTAATGTTGATCCTGGACCATCAAGATTAAAATTCACTAATGTTGATCCTGGACCATCAAGATTAAAATTCACTAATGTTGATCCTGGACCATCAAGATTAAAATTCACTAATGTTGATCCTGGACCATCAAGATTATAAAATTCACTAATGTTGATCCTGGACCATCAAGATTAAAACTCACTAATGTTGATCCTGGACCATCAAGATTAAAACTCGGTAATGTTGATCCTGGACCATCAAGATTATAAATTCACTAAAGTTGATCCTGGACGATCAAGATTAAAACTCACTAATGTTGATTCTAGACCATCAAGATTATAAATTCACTAATGTTGATCCTGAACCATCAAGATTATAAATTCACTAATGTTGATCCTGGACCATCAATATTATAAATTCACCAATGTTGATCCTGGACCATCAAGATTAAAATTCACTAATGTTGATCCTGGACCATCAAGATTAAAATTCACTAATGTTGATCCTGGACCATCAAGATTATAAAATTCACTAATGTTGATCCTGGACCATCAAGATTATAAAATTCACTAATGTTGATCCTGGACCATCAAGATTATAAAATTCACTAATGTTGATCCTGGACCATCAAGATTAAAACTCACTAATGTTGATCCTGGACCATCAAGATTAAAAATTACTAATGTTGATCCTGGACCATCAAGATTAAAACTCACTAATGTTGATCCTGGACCATCAAGATTAAAATTCACTAATGTTGATCCTGGACGATCAAGATTATAAATTCTCTAATGTTGATCCTGGACCATCAAGATTATAAATTCACTAATGTTGATCCTGGACCATCAAGATTATAAATTCACTAATGTTGATCCTGGACCATCAAGATAAAAATTCACTAATGTTGATCCTGGACCATCAAGATAAAAATTCACTAATGTTGATCCTGGACCATCAAGATTATAAATTCACTAATGTTGATCCTGGACCATCAAGTTTATATGTTGATCCTGGACCATCAAGATTATAAATTCACTAATGTTGATCCTGGACCATCAAGATTATAAATTCACTAATATTGATCCTGGACCATCAAGTTTTTAAATTCACTAATGTTGATCCTGGACCATCAAGTTTTTAAATTCACTAATCTTGATCCTGCACCATCAAGTTTATATGTTGATCCTGGACCATCAAGATTATAAATTCACTAATGTTGATCCTGGACTATCAAGATTAAAATTCACTAATGTTGATCCTGGACCATCAATATTATAAATTCACTAATGTTGATTATGGACCATCAAGATTATAAATTCACTAATGTTGATCCTGGAACACCAAGATTATAAATTCACTAATGTTGATCCTGGACCATCAAGATTAAAAATCACTAATGTTGATCCTGGACCATCAAGATTATAAATTCACCTATGTTGATCCTGGAACTCCAAGATTATAAATTCACTAATGTTGATCCTGGACCATCAAGATTAAAATTCACTAATGTTGATCCTGGACCATCAAGATTAAAATTCACTAATGTTGACCCTGGACCATCAAGATTATAAATTCACTTATGTTGATCCTGGACCATCAAGATTAAAAATCACTAATGTTGATCCTGGACCATCAAGATTAAAATTCACTAATGTTGACCCTGGACCATCAAGATTATAAATTCACTAATGTTGATCCTGGACCATGAAGTTTTTAAATTTACTAATATTGATCCTGGACCATCAAGATTATAAATTCACTAATGTTGATCCTGGAACACCAAGATTATAAATTCACTAATGTTGATCCTGGACCATCAAGATTAAAAATCACTAATGTTGATCCTGGACCATCAAGATTATAAATTCACCTATGTTGATCCTGGAACTCCAAGATTATAAATTCACTAATGTTGATCCTGGACCATCAAGATTAAAATTCACTAATGTTGACCCTGGACCATCAAGATTATAAATTCACTAATGTTGATCCTGGACCATCAAGTTTTTAAATTTACTAATGTTGATCCTGGACCATCAAGATTATAAATTCACTAAAGTTGATCCTGGACCGTCAAGATTATAAATTCTCTAATGTTGATCCTGGACCATCAAGATTATAAATTCATTAAAGTTGATCCTGGACCATCAGTATTATAAATTCACTAATGTTGATCCTGGACAATCAAGATTAAAATTCACTAATATTGATCCTGGACCATCAAGATTATAAATTGACCAATGTTGATCCTGGACCATCAAGATTAAAATTCACCTATGTTGATCCTTGACCGTCAAGATTATAAATTCACTAAAGTTGATCCTGGACCATCAATATTATGAATTCACTGATGTTGATCCTGGACCATCAAGATTATAAATTCACTAATGTTGATCCTGGACCATCAAGATTATAAATTCACTAATGTTGATCCTGGACCATCAAGATTATAAATTCACTAATGTTGATCCTGGACAATCAAGATTAAAATTCACTAATATTGATCCTGGACCATCAAGATTATAAATTGACTAATGTTGATCCTGGACCATCAAGATTAAAATTCACCTATGTTGATCCTGGACCATCAAGATTATAAATTCACTAATGTTGATCCTGGACCATCAAGATTATAAATTCACTAATGTTGATCCTGGACCATCAATATTATAAATTGACTAATGTTGATCCTGGACCATCAAGATTAAAATTCACTAATGTTGATCCTGGACCATCAAGATTATAAATTCACTAATGTTGATCCTGGACCATCAAGATTAAAATTCACTAATGTTGATCCTGGACCATCAAAATTAAAATTCACTAATGTTGATCCTGGACCATCAAGATTAAAATTCACTAATGTTGATCCTGGACCATCAAGATTAAAATTCACTAATGTTGATCCTGGACCATCAAGATTATAAATTCACTAATGTTGATCCTAGACCATCAAGATTATAAATTCACTAATGTTGATCCTTGACCATCAAGATTAAAATTCACTCATGTTGATCCTGGACCATCAAGATTAAAATTCACTAATGTTGATCCTGGACCATCAAGATTATAAATTCACTAATATTGATCTAGGACCATCAAGATTAAAAATCACTAATGTTGATCCTGGACCATCAAGATTATAAATTCTCCTATGTTGATCCTAGACCACCAAGATTATAAATTCACTAATGTTGATCCTGGACCATCAAGTTTATATGTTGATCCTGGACCATCAAGATTAAAATTCACTAATGTTGTTCCTGGACCATCAAGATTATAAATTCACTAATGTTGATCCTGGACCATCAAGTTTTTAAATTCACTAATGTTGATCCTGGACCATCAAGATTATAAAATCACTAATGTTTATCCTGGACCATCAATATTAAAATTAATTAATGTTGATCCTGGACCATCAAGATTATAAGTTCACTAATGTTAATCCTGGACCATTAAGATTATAATTTCACTAATGTTGATCCTGGACCATTAAGATTATAAATTCACTAAAGTTGATCCTGGAAGATCAAGATTAAAACTCACTAATGTTGATCCTGGACCATCAAGATTATAAATTCACCTATGTTGATCCTAGACCACCAAGATTTTAAATTCACTAATGTTGATCCTGGACCATCAAGTTTATATGTTAATCCTGGACCATCAAGATTATAAATTCACTAATGTTGATCCTGGACCATCAAGATTAAAATTCATTAATGTTGATCCTGGACCATCAAGATTAAAATTCACTAATGTTGATCCTGGACCATCAAGATTAAAATTCACTAATGTTGATCCTGGACCATCAAGATTATAAAATTCACTAATGTTGATCCTGGACCATCAAGATTAAAACTCACTAATGTTGATCCTGGACCATCAAGATTAAAAATTACTAATGTTGATCCTGGACCATCAATATTAAAATTCACTAATGTTGATCCTGGACCATCAAGATTAAAACTCGGTAATGTTGATCCTGGACCATCAAGATTATAAATTCACTAAAGTTGATCCTGGACGATCAAGATTAAAACTCACTAATGTTGATTCTAGACCATCAAGATTATAAATTCACTAATGTTGATCCTGAACCATCAAGATTATAAATTCACTAATGTTGATCCTGGACCATCAATATTATAAATTCACCAATGTTGATCCTGGACCATCAAGATTATAAATTCACTAATGTTGATCCTGGACCATCAAGATTAAAATTCACTAATGTTGATCCTGGACCATCAAGATTATAAATTCACTAATGTTGATCCTGGACCATCAAGATTATAAATTCACCTATGTTGATCCTAGACCACCAAGATTATAAATTCACTAATGTTGATCCTGGACCATCAAGTTTATATGTTGATCCTGGACCATCAAGATTATAAATTCACTAATGTTGATCCTGGACCATCAAGATTAAAATTCACTAATGTTGATCCTGGACCATCAAGATTAAAATTCACTAATGTTGATCCTGGACCATCAAGATTATAAATTCACTAATGTTGATCCTGGACCATCAATATTATAAATTCACCAATGTTGATCCTGGACCATCAAGATTATAAATTCACTAATGTTGATCCTGGACCATCAAGATTAAAATTCACTAATGTTGATCCTGGACCATCAAGATTATAAATTCACTAATGTTGATCCTGGACCATCAAGATTATAAATTCACCTATGTTGATCCTAGACCACCAAGATTATAAATTCACTAATGTTGATCCTGGACCATCAAGTTTATATGTTGATCCTGGACCATCAAGATTATAAATTCACTAATGTTGATCCTGGACCATCAAGATTAAAATTCACTAATGTTGATCCTGGACCATCAAGATTAAAATTCACTAATGTTGATCCTGGACCATAAAGATTAAAATTCACTAATGTTGATCCTGGACCATCAAGATTATAAAATTCACTAATGTTGATCCTGGACCATCAAGATTAAAAATTACTAATGTTGATCCTGGACCATCAATATTAAAATTCACTAATGTTGATCCTGGACCATCAAGATTAAAACTCGGTAATGTTGATCCTGGACCATCAAGATTATAAATTCACTAAAGTTGATCCTGGACGATCAAGATTAAAACTCACTAATGTTGATTCTAGACCATCAAGATTATAAATTCACTAATGTTGATCCTGAACCATCAAGATTATAAATTCACTAATGTTGATCCTGGACCATCAAGATTATAAATTCACTAATGTTGATCCTGGACCATCAAGATTAAAATTCACTAATGTTGATCCTGGACCATCAAGATTAAAATTCACTAATGTTGATCCTGGACCATCAAGATTAAAACTCACTAATGTTGATCCTGGACCATCAAGATTAAAAATTACTAATGTTGATCCTGGACCATCAAGATTAAAACTCACTAATGTTGATCCTGGACCATCAAGATTAAAACTCACTAATGTTGATCCTGGACCATCAAGATTAAAAATTACTAATGTTGATCC
This sequence comes from Danio rerio, assembly GCF_052040795.2. Classification (NCBI taxonomy): domain Eukaryota; kingdom Metazoa; phylum Chordata; class Actinopteri; order Cypriniformes; family Danionidae; genus Danio; species Danio rerio. The sequence goes on along the minus strand of NC_141039.2, from coordinate 31,289,450 downwards.
TGGACCATCAAGATTAAAACTCACTAATGTTGATCCTGGACCATCAAGATTATAAAATTCACTAATGTTGATCCTGGACCATCAAGATTATAAATTTACTAATGTTGATCCTGGACCATCAAGATTAAAATTCACTAATGTTGAACCTGGACGATCAAGATTATAAATTCTCTAATGTTGATCCTGGACCATCAAGATTATAAATTCACTAATGTTGATCCTGGACCATCAAGATTATAAATTCACTAATGTTGATCCTGGACCATCAAGATTAAAATTCACTAATGTTGATCCTGGACCATGAAGATTATAAATTCACTAATGTTGATCCTGGACCATCAAGATAAAAATTCACTAATGTTGATCCTGGACCATCAAGATTATAAATTCTCTAATGTTGATCCTGGACCATCAAGTTTATATGTTGATCCTGGACCATCAAGATTATAAATTCACTAATGTTGATCCTGGACCATCAAGATTATAAATTCACTAATATTGATCCTGGACCATCAAGTTTTTAAATTCACTAATGTTGATCCTGGACCATCAAGTTTTTAAATTCACTAATCTTGATCCTGCACCATCAAGTTTATATGTTGATCCTGGACCATCAAGATTATAAATTCACTAATGTTGATCCTGGACTATCAAGATTAAAATTCACTAATGTTGATCCTGGACCATCAATATTATAAATTCACTAATGTTGATTATGGACCATCAAGATTATAAATTCACTAATGTTGATCCTGGAACACCAAGATTATAAATTCACTAATGTTGATCCTGGACCATCAAGATTAAAAATCACTAATGTTGATCCTGGACCATCAAGATTATAAATTCACCTATGTTGATCCTGGAACTCCAAGATTATAAATTCACTAATGTTGATCCTGGACCATCAAGATTAAAATTCACTAATGTTGATCCTGGACCATCAAGATTAAAATTCACTAATGTTGACCCTGGACCATCAAGATTATAAATTCACTAATGTTGATCCTGGACCATCAAGTTTTTAAATTTACTAATGTTGATCCTGGACCATCAAGATTATAAATTCACTAATGTTGATCCTGGAACACCAAGATTATAAATTCACTAATGTTGATCCTGGACCATCAAGATTAAAAATCACTAATGTTGATCCTGGACCATCAAGATTATAAATTCACCTATGTTGATCCTGGAACTCCAAGATTATAAATTCACTAATGTTGATCCTGGACCATCAAGATTAAAATTCACTAATGTTGACCCTGGACCATCAAGATTATAAATTCACTAATGTTGATCCTGGACCATCAAGATTATAAATTCACTAAAGTTGATCCTGGACCATCAAGATTATAAATTCACTAAAGTTGATCCTGGACCGTCAAGATTATAAATTCTCTAATGTTGATCCTGGACCATCAAGATTATAAATTCATTAAAGTTGATCCTGGACCATCAGTATTATAAATTCACTAATGTTGATCCTGGACCATCGAGATAATAAATTCACTAATGTTTATCCTGGACAATCAAGATTATAAATTGACCAATGTTGATCCTGGACCATCAAGATTAAAATTCACCTATGTTGATCCTTGACCATCAAGATTATAAATTCACTAAAGTTGATCCTGTACCATCAATATTATAAATTCACTGATGTTGATCCTGGACCATCAAGATTATAAATTCACTAATGTTGATCCTGGACCATCAAGATTATAAATTCACTAATGTTGATCCTGGACCATCAAGATTATAAATTCACTAATGTTGATCCTGGACAATCAAGATTAAAATTCACTAATATTGATCCTGGACCATCAAGATTATAAATTGACTAATGTTGATCCTGGACCATCAAGATTAAAATTCACCTATGTTGATCCTGGACCATCAAGATTATAAATTCACTAATGTTGATCCTGGACCATCAAGATTATAAATTCACAAATGTTGATCCTGGACCATCAATATTATAAATTCACTAATGTTGATCCTGGACCATCAAGATTAAAATTCACTAATGTTGATCCTGGACCATCTAGATTAAAATTCACTAATGTTGATCCTGGAACATCAAGATTATAAATTCACTAATGTTGATCCTGGACCATCAAGATTATAAATTCACTAATGTTGATCCTGGCCCATCAAGATTATAAATTCACTAATGTTGATCCTGGACCATCAAGATTAAAATTCACTAATGTTGATCCTGGACCATCAAGATTAAAATTCACTAATGTTGATCCTGGACCATCAAGATTATAAATTCACTAATGTTGATCCTAGACCATCAAGATTATAAATTCACTAATGTTGATCCTTGACCATCAAGATTAAAATTCACTAATGTTGATCCTGGACCATCAAGATTATAAATTCACTAATGTTGATCCTGGACCATCAAGATTAAAATTCACTAATGTTGATCCTGGACCATCAAGATTATAAATTCACTAATGTTGATCCTGGACCATCAAGATTATAAATTCACTCATGTTGATCCTGGACCATCAAGATTAAAATTCACTAATGTTGATCCTGGACCATCAATATTATAAATTCACTAATGTTGATCCTGGACCATCAAGATTATATGTTGATCCTGGACCATCAAGATTATAAATTCACTAATGTTGATCCTGGACCATCAAGATTAAAGTTCACTAATTTTGATCCTGGACCATCAAGATTAAAACTCACTAATGTTGATCCTGGACCATCAAGATTAAAATTCACTAATGTTGATCCTGGACCATCAAGATTATGAATTCACTAATATTGATCTAGGACCATCAAGATTAAAAATCACGAATGTTGATCCTGGACCATCAAGATTATAAAATCACTAATGTTGATCCTGGACCATCAAGTTTTTAAATTCAGTAATGTTGATCCTGGACCATCAAGATTAAACTTCACTAATGTTGATCCTGGACCATCAAGATTATAAATTCACTAATGTTGATCCTGGACCATCAAGATTAAAATTCACTAATGTTGATCCTGGACCATCAAGATTATAAATTCACTAATGTTGATCCTGGACCATCAAGATTAAAATTCACTAATGTTGATCCTGGACCATCAAGATTATAAATTCACTAATGTTGATCCTGGACCATCAAGATTAAAATTCACTAATGTTGATCCTGGACCATCAAGATTAAAATTCACTAATGTTGATCCTGGACCATCAAGATTATAAATTCACTAATGTTGATCCTGGACCATCAAGATTAAAATTCACTAATGTTGATCCTGGACCATCAAGATTATAAATTCACTAATGTTGATCCTGGACCATCAAGATTAAAATTCACTAATGTTGATCCTGGACCATCAAGATTATAAAATTCACTAATGTTGATCCTGGACCATCAAGATTAAAACTCACTAATGTTGATCCTGGACCATCAAGATTAAAAATTACTAATGTTGATCCTGGACCATCAATATTAAAAATCACGAATGTTGATCCTGGACCATCAAGATTATAAAATCACTAATGTTGATCCTGGACCATCAAGTTTTTAAATTCAGTAATGTTGATCCTGGACCATCAAGATTAAAATTCACTAATGTTGATCCTGGACCATCAAGATTATAAATTCACTAATGTTGATCCTGGACCATCAAGATTAAAATTCACTAATGTTGATCCTGGACCATCAAGATTATAAATTCACTAATGTTGATCCTGGACCATCAAGATTATAAAATTCACTAATGTTGATCCTGGACCATCAAGATTAAAACTCACTAATGTTGATCCTGGACCATCAAGATTAAAAATTACTAATGTTGATCCTGGACCATCAATATTAAAATTCACTAATGTTGATCCTGGACCATCAATATTAAAACTCGGTAATGTTGATCCTGGACCATCAAGATTATAAATTCACTAAAGTTGATCCTGGACGATCAAGATTAAAACTCACTAATGTTGATTCTAGACCATCAAGATTATAAATTCACTAATGTTGATCCTGGACCATCAAGATTATAAATTCACTAATGTTGATCCTGGACCATCAATATTATAAATTCACCAATGTTGATCCTGGACCATCAAGATTAAAATTCACTAATGTTGATCCTGGACCATCAAGATTATAAATTCACTAATGTTGATCCTGGACCATCAAGATTATAAATTCACTAATGTTGATCCTTGACCATCAAGAATAAAATTCACTCATGTTGATCCTGGACCATCAAGATTAAAATTCACTAATGTTGATCCTGGACCATCAATATTATAAATTCACTAATGTTGATTATGGACCATCAAGATTATAAATTCACTAATGTTGATCCTGGACCATCAAGATTATAAATTCACTAATGTTGATCCTGGACCATCAAGATTAAAATTCACTAATGTTGATCCTGGACCATCAAGATTGTAAATTCACTAATGTTGATCCTGGACCATCAAGATAAAAATTCACTAATGTTGATCCTGGACCATCAAGATTATAAATTCAATAATGTTGATCCTGGACCATCAAGATTAAAATTCACTAATGTTGATCCTGGACCATCAAGATTAAAATTCACTAATGTTGATCCTGGACCCTCAAGATTATAAATTCAATAATGTTGATCCTGGACCATCAAGATTATAAATTTACCTATGTTGTTCCTGGACCATCAAGATTATATGTTGATCCTGGACCATCAAGATTATAAATTCACTAATGTTGATCCTGGACCATCAAGATTAAAGTTCACTAATGTTGATCCTGGACCATCAAGATTAAAATTCACTAATGTTGATCCTGGACCATCAAGAATATAAATTCACTAATATTGATCTAGGACCATCAAGATTAAAAATCACGAATGTTGATCCTGGACCATCAAGATTATAAAATCACTAATGTTGATCCTGGACCATCAAGATTAAAATTCACTAATGTTGATCCTGGACCATCAAGATTATAAATTCACTATTGTTGATCCTGGACCATCAAGATTATAAATTCACTAATATTGATCCTGGACCATCAAGTTTTTAAGTTCACTAATGTTGATCCTGGACCATCAAGTTTTTAAATTCACTAATGTTAATCCTGGACCATCAAAATTATATGTTGATCCTGGACCATCAAGATTATAAATTCACTAATGTTGATCCTGGACCATCAAGATTAAAATTCACTAATGTTGATCCTGGACCATCAAGATTATAAATTCACTAATGTTGATCCTGGACCATCAAGATTATAAATTCACTAATGTTGATCCTGGACCATCAAGATTATAAATTCACTAATGTTAATCCAGGACCATCAAGATAATAAATTATCCTATGTTGATCCTGGAACACCAAGATTATAAATTCACTAATGTTGATCCTGGACCATCAAGATTAAAAATCACTAATGTTGACCCTGGACCATCAAGATTATAAATTCACTAATGTTGATCCTGGACCATCAAGATTATAAATTCACTAATGTTGATCCTGGACCATCAAGATTAAAACTCACTAATGTTGATCCTGGACCATCAAGAATATAAATTCACTAATATTGATCTAGGACCATCAAGATTAAAAATCACGAATGTTGATCCTGGACCATCAAGATTATAAAATCACTAATGTTGATCCTGGACCATCAAGATTAAAATTCACTAATGTTGATCCTGGACCATCAAGATTATAAATTCACTATTGTTGATCCTGGACCATCAAGATTATAAATTCACTAATATTGATCCTGGACCATCAAGTTTTTAAGTTCACTAATGTTGATCCTGGACCATCAAGTTTTTAAATTCACTAATGTTAATCCTGGACCATCAAAATTATATGTTGATCCTGGACCATCAAGATTATAAATTCACTAATGTTGATCCTGGACCATCAAGATTAAAATTCACTAATGTTGATCCTGGACCATCAAGATTATAAATTCACTAATGTTGATCCTGGACCATCAAGATTATAAATTCACTAATGTTGATCCTGGACCATCAAGATTATAAATTCACTAATGTTAATCCAGGACCATCAAGATAATAAATTATCCTATGTTGATCCTGGAACACCAAGATTATAAATTCACTAATGTTGATCCTGGACCATCAAGATTAAAAATCACTAATGTTGACCCTGGACCATCAAGATTATAAATTCACTAATGTTGATCCTGGACCATCAAGATTATAAATTCACTAATGTTGATCCTGGACCATCAAGATTAAAACTCACTAATGTTGATCCTGGACCATCAAGATTGTAAATTCACTAAAGTTGATCCTGGACCATCAATATTATAAATTCACTAATGTTGATCCTGGACCATCAAGATTATAAATTCACTAATGTTGATCCTGGACCATCAAGATTAAAATTCACTAATGTTGATCCTGGACCATCAAGATTAAAATTCACTAATGTTGATCCTGGACCATCAAGATTATAAATTCACTAATATTGATCTAGGACCATCAAGATTAAAAATCACTAATGTTGATCCTGGACCATCAAGATTATAAATTCACTAATGTTGATCCTGGACCATCAAGATTATAAATTCACTAATGTTGATCCTGGACCATCAAGATTAAAATTCACTAATGTTGATCCTGGACCATCAAGATTATAAATTCACTAATGTTGATCCTGGACCATCAAGATTAAAATTCACTCATGTTGATCCTGGACCATCAAGATTAAAATTCACTAATGTTGATCCTGGACCATCAATATTATAAATTCACTAATGTTGATCCTGGACCATCAAGATAATAAATTCACTAATGTTGATCCTGGACCATCAAGATTAAAATTCACTAATGTTGATCCTGGACCATCAAGATTATAAATTCACTAATGTTGATCCTGGACCATCAAGATTAAAATTCACTCATGTTGATCCTGGACCATCAAGATTAAAATTCACTAATGTTGATCCTGGACCATCAATATTATAAATTCACTAATGTTGATCCTGGACCATCAAGATTATAAATTCACTAAAGTTGATCCTGGACCATCAAGATTAAAATTCACTAATGTTGATCCTGGACCATCAAGATTATAAATTCACTAATATTGATCCTGGACCATCAAGATTAAAATTCACTAAAGTTGATCCTGGACCATCAAGATTAAAATTCACTAATGTTGATCCTGGACAATCAAGATTATAAATTCACTAAAGTTGATCCTGGACCATCAAGATTAAAATTCACTAATGTTGATTCTGGACAATCAAGATTATAAATTCACTAATGTTGATCCTGGACCATCAAGATTAAAATTCACAAATGTTGATCCTGGACCAGCAAGATTATAAATTCACTAATGTTGATCCTGGACCATCAAGTTTTTAAGTTCACTAATGTTGATCCTGGACCATCAAGTTTTTAAATTCACTAATGTTAATCCTGGACCATCAAGTTTATATGTTGATCCTGGACCATCAAGATTATAAATTCACTAATGTTGATCCTGGACCATCAAGATTAAAATTCACTAATGTTGATCCTGGACCATCAAGATTAAAGTTCACTAATGTTGATCCTGGACCATCAAGATTAAAATTCACTAATGTTGATCCTGGACCATCAAGAATATAAATTCACTAATATTGATCTAGGACCATCAAGATTAAAAATCACGAATGTTGATCCTGGACCATCAAGATTATAAAATCACTAATGTTGATCCTGGACCATCAAGATTAAAATTCACTAATGTTGATCCTGGACCATCAAGATTATAAATTCACTATTGTTGATCCTGGACCATCAAGATTATAAATTCACTAATATTGATCCTGGACCATCAAGTTTTTAAGTTCACTAATGTTGATCCTGGACCATCAAGTTTTTAAATTCACTAATGTTAATCCTGGACCATCAAAATTATATGTTGATTCTGGACCATCAAGATTATAAATTCACTAATGTTGATCCTGGACCATCAAGATTAAAATTCACTAATGTTGATCCTGGACCATCAAGATTATAAATTCACTAATGTTGATCCTGGACCATCAAGATTATAAATTCACTAATGTTGATCCTGGACCATCAAGATTATAAATTCACTAATGTTAATCCAGGACCATCAAGATAATAAATTATCCTATGTTGATCCTGGAACACCAAGATTATAAATTCACTAATGTTGATCCTGGACCATCAAGATTAAAAATCACTAATGTTGACCCTGGACCATCAAGATTATAAATTCACTAATGTTGATCCTGGACCATCAAGATTATAAATTCACTAATGTTGATCCTGGACCATCAAGATTAAAACTCACTAATGTTGATCCTGGACCATCAAGATTGTAAATTCACTAAAGTTGATCCTGGACCATCAATATTATAAATTCACTAATGTTGATCCTGGACCATCAAGATTATAAATTCACTAATGTTGATCCTGGACCATCAAGATTAAAATTCACTAATGTTGATCCTGGACCATCAAGATTAAAATTCACTAATGTTGATCCTGGACCATCAAGATTATAAATTCACTAATATTGATCTAGGACCATCAAGATTAAAAATCACTAATGTTGATCCTGGACCATCAAGATTATAAATTCACTAATGTTGATCCTGGACCATCAAGATTATAAATTCACTAATGTTGATCCTGGACCATCAAGATTAAAATTCACTAATGTTGATCCTGGACCATCAAGATTATAAATTCACTAATGTTGATCCTGGACCATCAAGATTAAAATTCACTCATGTTGATCCTGGACCATCAAGATTAAAATTCACTAATGTTGATCCTGGACCATCAATATTTTAAATTCACTAATGTTGATCCTGGACCATCAAGATAATAAATTCACTAATGTTGATCCTGGACCATCAAGATTAAAATTCACTAATGTTGATCCTGGACCATCAAGATTATAAATTCACTAATGTTGATCCTGGACCATCAAGATTAAAATTCACTCATGTTGATCCTGGACCATCAAGATTAAAATTCACTAATGTTGATCCTGGACCATCAATATTATAAATTCACTAATGTTGATCCTGGACCATCAAGATTATAAATTCACTAAAGTTGATCCTGGACCATCAAGATTAAAATTCACTAATGTTGATCCTGGACCATCAAGATTATAAATTCACTAATATTGATCCTGGACCATCAAGATTAAAATTCACTAAAGTTGATCCTGGACCATCAAGATTAAAATTCACTAATGTTGATCCTGGACAATCAAGATTATAAATTCACTAAAGTTGATCCTGGACCATCAAGATTAAAATTCACTAATGTTGATTCTGGACAATCAAGATTATAAATTCACTAATGTTGATCCTGGACCATCAAGATTAAAATTCACAAATGTTGATCCTGGACCAGCAAGATTATAAATTCACTAATGTTGATCCTGGACCATCAAGTTTTTAAGTTCACTAATGTTGATCCTGGACCATCAAGTTTTTAAATTCACTAATGTTAATCCTGGACCATCAAGTTTATATGTTGATCCTGGACCATCAAGATTATAAATTCACTAATGTTGATCCTGGACCATCAAGATTAAAATTCACTAATGTTGATCCTGGACCATCAAGATTATAAATTCACTAATGTTGATCCTGGACCATCAAGATTATAAATTTACTAATGTTGATCCTGGACAATCAAGATTAAAATTCACTAATATTGATCCTGGACCATCAAGATTATAAATTGACTAATGTTGATCCTGGACCATCAAGATTAAAATTCACTAATGTTGATCCTGGACCATCAAGATTATAAATTCACTAATGTTGATCCTGGACCATCAAGATTATAAATTCACAAATGTTGATCCTGGACCATCAATATTATAAATTCACTAATGTTGATCCTGGACCATCAAGATTAAAATTCACTATTGTTAATCCTGGACCATCTAGATTAAAATTCACTAATGTTGATCCTGGACCATCAAGATTATAAATTCACTAATGTTGATCCTGGACCATCAAGATTAAAATTCACTAATGTTGATCCTGGCCCATCAAGATTATAAATTCACTAATGTTGATCCTGGACCATCAAGATTAAAATTCACTAATGTTGATCCTGGACCATCAAGATTAAAATTCACTAATGTTGATCCTGGACCATCAAGATTATAAATTCACTAATGTTGATCCTAGACCATCAAGATTATAAATTCACTAATGTTGATCCTTGACCATCAAGATTAAAATTCACTCATGTTGATCCTGGACCATCAAGATTAAAATTCACTAATGTTGATCCTGGACCATCAATATTATAAATTCACTAATGTTGATTATGGACCATCAAGATTATAAATTCACTAATGTTGATCCTGCACCATCAAGATTATAAATTCACTAATGTTGATCCTGGACCATCAAGATTAAAATTCACTAATGTTGATCCTGGACCATCAAGATTAAAATTCACTAATGATGATCCTGGACCATCAAGATTATAAATTCAATAATGTTGATCCTGGACCATCAAGATTAAAATTCACTAATGTTGATCCTGGACCATCAAGATTAAAATTCACTACTGTTGATCCTGGACCATCAAGATTATAAATTCAATAATGTTAATCCTGGACCATCAAGATTATAAATTTACCTATGTTGATCCTGGACCATCAAGATTATATGTTGATCCTGGACCATCAAGATTATAAATTCACTAATGTTGATCCTGGACCATCAAGATTAAAGTTCACTAACTTTGATCCTGGACCATCAAGATTAAAACTCACTAATGTTGATCCTGGACCATCAAGATTAAAATTCACTAATGTTGATCCTGGACCATCAAGATTATAAATTCACTAATATTGATCTAGGACCATCAAGATTAAAAATCACGAATGTTGATCCTGGACCATCAAGATTATAAAATCACTAATGTTGATCCTGGACCATCAAGTTTTTAAATTCAGTAATGTTGATCCTGGACCATCAAGATTAAAATTCACTAATGTTGATCCTGGACCATCAAGATTATAAATTCACTAATGTTGATCCTGGACCATCAAGATTATAAATTCACTAATGTTGATCCTGGACCATCAAGATTAAAATTCACTAATGTTGATCCTGGACCATCAAGATTATAAAATTCACTAATGTTGATCCTGGACCATCAAGATTAAAACTCACTAATGTTGATCCTGGACCATCAAGATTAAAAATTACTAATGTTGATCCTGGACCATCAATATTAAATTCACTAATGTTGATCCTGGACCATCAAGATTAAAACTCGGTAATGTTGATCCTGGACCATCAAGATTATAAATTCACTAAAGTTGATCCTGGACGATCAAGATTAAAACTCACTAATGTTGATTCTAGACCATCAAGATTATAAAATCACTAATGTTGATCCTGGACCATCAAGATTATAAATTCACTAATGTTGATCCTGGACCATCAATATTATAAATTCACCAATGTTGATCCTGGACCATCAAGATTAAAATTCACTAATGTTGATCCTGGACCATCAAGATTATAAATTCACTAATGTTGATCCTGGACCATCAAGATTATAAATTCACTAATGTTGATCCTTGACCATCAAGAATAAAATTCACTCATGTTGATCCTGGACCATCAAGATTAAAATTCACTAATGTTGATTCTGGACCATCAATATTATAAATTCACTAATGTTGATTATGGACCATCAAGATTATAAATTCACTAATGTTGATCCTGGGCCATCAAGATTATAAATTCACTAATGTTGATCCTGGACCATCAAGATTAAAATTCACTAATGTTGATCCTGGACCATCAAGATTGTAAATTCACTAATGTTGATCCTGGACCATCAAGATAAAAATTCACTAATGTTGATCCTGGACCATCAAGATTATAAATTCAATAATGTTGATCCTGGACCATCAAGATTAAAATTCACTAATGTTGATCCTGGACCATCAAGATTAAAATTCACTAATGTTGATCCTGGACCATCAAGAATATAAATTCACTAATATTGATCTAGGACCATCAAGATTAAAAATCACGAATGTTGATCCTGGACCATCAAGATTATAAAATCACTAATGTTGATCCTGGACCATCAAGATTAAAATTCACTAATGTTGATCCTGGACCATCAAGATTATAAATTCACTATTGTTGATCCTGGACCATCAAGATTATAAATTCACTAATATTGATCCTGGACCATCAAGTTTTTAAGTTCACTAATGTTGATCCTGGACCATCAAGTTTTTAAATTCACTAATGTTAATCCTGGACCATCAAGTTTATATGTTGATCCTGGACCATCAAGATTATAAATTCACTAATGTTGATCCTGGACCATCAAGATTAAAATTCACTAATGTTGATCCTGGACCATCAAGATTATAAATTCACTAATGTTGATCCTGGACCATCAAGATTATAAATTCACTAATGTTGATCCTGGACCATCAAGATTATAAATTCACTAATGTTAATCCAGGACCATCAAGATAATAAATTATCCTATGTTGATCCTGGAACACCAAGATTATAAATTCACTAATGTTGATCCTGGACCATCAAGATTAAAAATCACTAATGTTGACCCTGGACCATCAAGATTATAAATTCACTAATGTTGATCCTGGACCATCAAGATTATAAATTCACTAATGTTGATCCTGGACCATCAAGATTAAAACTCACTAATGTTGATCCTGGACCATCAAGATTATAAATTCACTAAAGTTGATCCTGGACCATCAATATTATAAATTCACTAATGTTGATCCTGGACCATCAAGATTATAAATTCACTAATGTTGATCCTGGACCATCAAGATTATAAATTCACTAATGTTGATCCTGGACCATCAAGATTAAAATTCACTAATGTTGATCCTGGACCATCAAGATTATAAATTCACTAATGTTGATCCTGGACCATCAAGATTTAAATTCACTCATGTTGATCCTGGACCATCAAGATTAAAATTCACTAATGTTGATCCTGGACCATCAATATTATAAATTCACTAATGTTGATCCTGGACCATCAAGATTATAAATTCACTAATGTTGATCCTGGACCATCAAGATTAAAATTCACTAATGTTGATCCTGGACCATCAAGATTATAAATTCACTAATGTTGATCCTGGACCATCAAGATTAAAATTCACTAATGTTGATCCTGGACCATCAAGATTATAAATTCACTAAAGTTGATCCTGGACCATCAAGATTAAAATTCACTAATGTTGATCCTGGACCATCAAGATTATAAATTCACTAAAGTTGATCCTGGACCATCAAGATTAAAATTCACTAATGTTGATCCTGGACCATCAAGATTAAAATTCACTAAAGTTGATCCTTGACCATCAAGATTAAAATTCACTAATGTTGATCCTGGACCATCAAGATTATAAATTCACTAAAGTTGATCCTGGACCATCAAGATTAAAATTCACTAATGTTGATTCTGGACAATCAAGATTATAAATTCACTAATGTTGATCCTGGACCATCAAGATTATAAATTCACTAATATTGATCCTGGACCATCAAGTTTTTAAGTTGACTAATGTTGATCCTGGACCATCAAGTTTTTAAATTCACTAATGTTAATCCTGGACCATCAAGTTTATATGTTGATCCTGGACCATCAAGATTATAAATTCACTAATGTTGATCCTGGACCATCAAGATTAAAATTCACTAATGTTGATCCTGGACCATCAAGATTATAAATTCACTAATGTTGATCCTGGACCATCAAGATTATAAATTCACTAATGTTGATCCTGGACCATCAAGATTATAAATTCACTAATGTTAATCCAGGACCATCAAGATAATAAATTATCCTATGTTGATCCTGGAACACCAAGATTATAAATTCACTAATGTTGATCCTGGACCATCAAGATTAAAAATCACTAATGTTGACCCTGGACCACCAAGATTATAAATTCACTAATGTTGATCCTGGACCGTCAAGATTATAAATTCTCTAATGTTGATCCTGGACCATCAAGATTATAAATTCACTAATGTTGATCCTGGACCATCAAGATTAAAACTCACTAATGTTGATCCTGGACCATCAAGATTATAAATTCACTAAAGTTGATCCTGGACCATCAATATTATAAATTCACTAATGTTGATCCTGGACCATCAAGATTATAAATTCACTAATGTTGACCCTGGACCATCAAGATTATAAATTCACTAATGTTGATCCTGGACCGTCAAGATTATAAATTCTCTAATGTTGATCCTGGACCATCAAGATTATAAATTCACTAATGTTGATCCTGGACCATCAAGATTAAAACTCACTAATGTTGATCCTGGACCATCAAGATTATAAATTCACTAAAGTTGATCCTGGACCATCAATATTATAAATTCACTAATGTTGATCCTGGACCATCAAGATTATAAATTCACTAATGTTGATCCTGGACCATCAAGATTAAAATTCACTAATGTTGATCCTGGACCATCAAGATTAAAATTCACTAATGTTGATCCTGGACCATCAAGATTATAAATTCACTAATATTGATCTAGGACCATCAAGATTAAAAATCACTAATGTTGATCCTGGACCATCAAGATTATAAATTCACTAATGTTGATCCTGGACCATCAAGATTATAAATTCACTAATGTTGATCCTGGACCATCAAGATTAAAATTCACTAATGTTGATCCTGGACCATCAAGATTATAAATTCACTAATGTTGATCCTGGACCATCAAGATTAAAATTCACTAATGTTGATTCTAGACCATCAAGATTATAAATTCACTAATGTTGATCCTGGACCATAAAGATTATAAATTCACTAATGTTGATCCTGGACCATCAAGATTAAAATTCACTCATGTTGATCCTGGACCATCAAGATTAAAATTCACTAATGTTGATCCTGGACCATCAATATTATAAATTCACTAATGTTGATCCTGGACCATCAAGATTATAAATTCACTAAAGTTGATCCTGGACCATCAAGATTAAAATTCACTAATGTTGATCCTGGACCATCAAGATTATAAATTCACTAATATTGATCCTGGACCATCAAGATTAAAATTCACTAAAGTTGATCCTGGACCATCAAGATTAAAATTCACTAATGTTGATCCTGGACCATCAAGATTATAAATTCACTAAAGTTGATCCTGGACCATCAAGATTAAAATTCACTAATGTTGATTCTGGACAATCAAGATTATAAATTCACTAATGTTGATCCTGGACCATCAAGATTAAAATTCACAAATGTTGATCCTGGACCAGCAAGATTAAAATTCACTAATGTTGATCCTGGACCATCAAGATTATAAATTCACTAATATTGATCTAGGACCATCAAGATTAAAAATCACTAATGTTGATCCTGGACCATCAAGATTATAAATTCTCCTATGTTGATCCTAGACCACCAAGATTATAAATTCATTAATGTTGATCCTGGACCATCAAGTTTATATGTTGATCTTGGACCATCAAGATTAAAATTCACTAATGTTGTTCCTGGACCATCAAGATTATAAATTCACTAATGTTGATCCTGGACCATCAAGTTTTTAAATTCACTAATGTTGATCCTGGACCATCAAGATTATAAAATCACTAATGTTTATCCTGGACCATCAATATTAAAATTCACTAATGTTGATCCTGGACCATCAAGATTAAAACTCACTAATAATGATCCTGGACCATCAAGATTATAAGTTCACTAAAGTTGATCCTGGACCATCAAGATTATAATTTCACTAATGTTAATCCTGGACCATTAAGATTATAATTTCACTAATGTTGATCCTGGACCATTAAGATTATAAATTCACTAAAGTTGATCCTGGAAGATCAAGATTAAAACTCACTAATGTTGATCCTGGACCATCAAGATTATAAATTCACCTATGTTGATCCTAGACCACCAAGATTTTAAATTCACTAATGTTGATCCTGGACCATCAAGTTTATATGTTGATCCTGGACCATCAAGATTATAAATTCACTAATGTTGATCCTGGACCATCAAGATTAAAATTCACTAATGTTGATCCTGGACCATCAAGATTAAAATTCACTAATGTTGATCCTGGACCATCAAGATTAAAATTCACTAATGTTGATCCTGGACCATCAAGATTATAAAATTCACTAATGTTGATCCTGGACCATCAAGATTAAAACTCACTAATGTTGATCCTGGACCATCAAGATTAAAACTCACTAATGTTGATCCTGGACCATCAAGATTAAAAATTACTAATGTTGATCCTGGACCATCAATAGTAAAATTCACTAATGTTGATCCTGGACCATCAAGATTAAAACTCACTAATGTTGATCCTGGACCATCAAGATTAAAACTCACTAATGTTGATCCTGGACCATCAAGATTAAAAATTACTAATGTTGATCCTGGACCATCAATAGTAAAATTCACTAATGTTGATCCTGGACCATCAAGATTAAAACTCGGTAATGTTGATCCTGGACCATCAAGATTATAAATTCACTAAAGTTGATCCTGGACGATCAAGATTAAAACTCACTAATGTTGATTCTAGACCATCAAGATTATAAATTCACTAATGTTGATCCTGAACCATCAAGATTATAAATTCACTAATGTTGATCCTGGACCATCAAGATTATAAATTCACTAATGTTGATCCTGGACCATCAATATTATAAATTCACCAATGTTGATCCTGGACCATCAAGATTATAAATTCACTAATGTTGATCCTGGACCATCAAGATTAAAATTCACTAATGTTGATCCTGGACCATCAAGATTATAAATTCACTAATGTTGATCCTGGACCATCAAGATTATAAATTCACTAATGTTGATCCTGGACCATCAAGATTATAAATTCACCTATGTTGATCCTAGACCACCAAGATTATAAATTCACTAATGTTGATCCTGGACCATCAAGATTAAAATTCACTAATGTTGATCCTGGACCATCAAGATTAAAGATCACTAATGTTGATCCTGGACCATCAAGATTAAAATTCACTAATGTTGATCCTGGACCATCAAGATTAAAATTTACTAATGTTGATCCTGGACCATCAAGATTAAAATTCACTAATGTTGATCCTGGACCATCAAGATTATAAAATTCACTAATGTTGATCCTGGACCATCAAGATTAAAACTCACTAATGTTGATCCTGGACCATCAAGATTAAAAATTACTAATGTTGATCCTGGACCATCAATATTAAAATTCACTAATGTTGATCCTGGACCATCAAGATTAAAACTCGGTAATGTTGATCCTGGACCATCAAGATTATAAATTCACTAAAGTTGATCCTGGACGATCAAGATTAAAACTCACTAATGTTGATTCTAGACCATCAAGATTATAAATTCACTAATGTTGATCCTGAACCATCAAGATTATAAATTCACTAATGTTGATCCTGGACCATCAATATTATAAATTCACCAATGTTGATCCTGGACCATCAAGATTAAAATTCACTAATGTTGATCCTGGACCATCAAGATTATAAAATTCACTAATGTTGATCCTGGACCATCAAGATTAAAATTCACTAATGTTGATCCTGGACCATCAAGATTATAAAATTCACTAATGTTGATCCTGGACCATCAAGATTATAATTTCACTAATGTTAATCCTGGACCATTAAGATTATAATTTCACTAATGTTGATCCTGGACCATTAAGATTATAAATTCACTAAAGTTGATCCTGGAAGATCAAGATTAAAACTCACTAATGTTGATCCTGGACCATCAAGATTATAAATTCACCTATGTTGATCCTAGACCACCAAGATTTTAAATTCACTAATGTTGATCCTGGACCATCAAGTTTATATGTTGATCCTGGACCATCAAGATTATAAATTCACTAATGTTGATCCTGGACCATCAAGATTAAAATTCACTAATGTTGATCCTGGACCATCAAGATTAAAATTCACTAATGTTGATCCTGGACCATCAAGATTAAAATTCACTAATGTTGATCCTGGACCATCAAGATTATAAAATTCACTAATGTTGATCCTGGACCATCAAGATTAAAACTCACTAATGTTGATCCTGGACCATCAAGATTAAAAATTACTAATGTTGATCCTGGACGATCAATAGTAAAATTCACTAATGTTGATCCTGGACCATCAAGATTATAAATTCACTAATGTTGATCCTGGACCATCAAGATTAAAATTCACTAATGTTGATCCTGGACCATCAAGATTATAAAATTCACTAATGTTGATCCTGGACCATCAAGATTATAAACTTCACTAATGTTGATCCTGGACCATCAAGATTATAAAATTCACTAATGTTGATCCTGGACCATCAAGATTAAAACTCACTAATGTTGATCCTGGACCATCAAGAGTAAAAATTACTAATGTTGATCCTGGACCATCAAGATTATAAATTTAGTAATGTTGATCCTGGACCATCAAGATTATAAGTTCACTAAAGTTGATCCTGGACCATCAAGATTATAATTTCACTAATGTTGATCCTGGACCATTAAGATTATAAATTTACTAATGTTGATCCTGGACCATCAAGATTAAAATTCACTAATGTTGATCCTGGACCATCAAGATTAAAACTCGGTAATGTTGATCCTGAACCATCAAGATTATAAATTCACTAATGTTGATCCTGGACCATCAAGATTAAAATTCACTAACATTAATCCTGGACCATCAAGATTATAAACTCACCTATGTTGATCCTGGACCATCAAGTTTATATGTTGATCCTGGACCATCAAGATTATAAATTCATTAATGTTGATCCTGGACCATCAAGATTATAAATTCATTTATGTTGATCCTGGACCATCAAGATTAACAGTCACTAATGTTGATCCTGGACCATCAAGATTATAAATTCATTAATGTTGATCCTGGACCATCAAGATTAAAAGTCACTAATGTTGATCCTGGACCATCAACATTAAAATTTACTAATGTTGATCCTGGACCATCAAGATTGTAAATTCACTAATGTTGATCCTGGACCATCAAGATTATAAATTCACTAATGTTGATCCTGGACCATCAAGATTATAAATTCACTAATGTTGATCCTGGACCATCAAGATTAAAATTCACTAATGTTGATCCTGGACCTTCAAGATTAAAATTCACTAATGTTGATCCTGGACCATCAAGATTATAAATTCACTAATGTTGATCCTGGACCATCAAAATAAAAATTCACTAATGTTGATCCTGGACCTTCAAGATTAAAATTCACTAATGTTGATCCTGGACCATCAAGATTAAAATTCACTAATGTTGATCCTGGACCATCAAGATTATAAATTCACTAATGTTGATCCTGGACCATCAAAATAAAAATTCACTAATGTTGATCCTGGACCATCAAGATTAAAATTCACTAATGTTGATCCTGGACCATCAAGATTATAAATTCACTAATGTTGATCCTGGACCATCAAGATTATAAATTCACTAAAGTTGATCCTGGACCGTCAAGATTATAAATTCTCTAATGTTGATCCTGGACCATCAAGATTATAAATTCACTAATGTTGATCCTGGACCATCAAGATTATAATTTCACTAATGTTGATCCTGGACCATCAAGATTAAAATTTACTAATGTTGATCCTGGACCATCAAGATTAAAATTCACTAATGTTGATCCTGGACCATCAAGATTAAAATTCACTAATGTTGATCCTGGACCATCAAGATTATAAATTCACTAATGTTGATCCTGGACCATCAAGATTAAAATTCACTAATCTTAATCCTGGACCATCAAGTTTTTAAATTCACTAATGTTGATCCTGGACCATCAAGATTATAAATTCACTAAAGTTGATCCTGGACCGTCAAGATTATAAATTCTCTAATGTTGATCCTGGACCATCAAGATTATAAATTCACTAATGTTGATCCTGGACCATCAAGATTATAAATTCACTAAAGTTGATCCTGGACCATCAAGATTATAAATTCACTAATGTTGATCCTGGACCATCAAGATTATAAATTCACTAATGTTGATCCTGGACCATCAAGATTAAAATTCACTAATGTTGATCCTGGACCATCAAGATTATAAATTCACTAATGTTGATCCTGGACCATCAAGATTATAAATTTACTAATGTTGATCCTGGACCATCAAGATTATAAACTCACTAATGTTGATCCTGGACAAACAATATTAAAACTCACTAATGTTGATCCTGGACCATCAAGATTATAAATTCACTAATGTTGATCCTGGACCCTCAAGATTATAAATTCATCAATGTTGATCCTGGACCATCAAGATTAAACTTCACTAATGTTGAACCTGGACCATCAAGATCATAAATTCACTAATGTTGATCCTGGACCATCAAGATTAAAACTCACTAATGTTGATCCTGGACCATCAAGTTTATAAATTCACTAATGTCTATCCTGGACAATCAAGATTATAAATTCACTAATGTTGATCCTGGACCATCAAAATTAAAATTCACTAATGTTGATCCTGGACCATCAAGATTAAAAATTCACTAATGTTGATCCTGGACCATCAAGATTATAAATTCACTAATGTTGATCCTGGACCATCAAGATTATAAATTCACTAATGTCTATCCTGGACAATCAAGATTATAAATTCACTAATGTTGATCCTGGACCATCAAAATTAAAATTCATAAATGTTGATCCTGGATCATCAAGATTATAAATTCAGTATTGTTGATCCTGGACCATCAAGTTTATAAATTCACTGAAGTTGATCCTGGACCATCAAGATGAAAACTCACTAACGTTGATCCTGGTCTATCAAGATTTTAAATTCACTAATGTTGATCCTGGACCGTCAAGATTATAAATTCACTAAAGTTTATCATCTACCATCAAGTTTATAAATTCAATAAGGACCATCAAGAGTAAAATTGACTAATGTTGATCCTGGACCATCAACTTTATAAATTCACTAATGTTGATCCTGGACCATCAAGAGTAAAACTCACTAATGTTGATCCTGGACCTTTAGGATTACAAATTCACTAAAGTTGATCATGGACCCCAAGTTTAAAATTCCACTAATGTTGATCCTGGACCATAAAGTTTATTAATTTACTACTTTTGATCCTGGATCATCAAGATTAAAACTCACTAATGTTGATCCTGGACCATAATGATTATAAATTCACTAATGTTGATCCTGGACCATCAAGAGTAAAATTCACTAATGTTGACTTTGGACCATCAAGATTATAAATTTACTAAAGTTGATCCTGGACCATCAAGTTTATGAATTCACTAATGTTGATCCTGGACCATTAAGATTAAAATTCACTTATGTTGATCCCGGATTATCAAATTTATGAATTCACTAATGTTGATCCTGGAACATCCATTATTTCATTTCCTTTTATGAATTGCATTATGAAAGCTTGATCTCTGCTATGTCGACTTTTGATGCTAAAAATTCAACTCTGCAGTTTAACGAAGTAACTCTTATTCTTTCGTTGATATTTTAGGAGTTTGCAACAATTTATTGCAACCCAGGCTTATTCTGAATACACACCACTAAATACGTTTTTGGAACGCCAAATACATCCCAGGCGCTATGTTATTTTTTCTAAATAAGAATATTTGTTAGGTGCAAGATTCAAAATCAGCAGAATAAATATTGTATAATAAAAACTCAGTCATACTTTTTGAAAAACATGTATTTAGAGAACACATGAACACTATCATCTACCACTACCAACTATCCATCCTCAAATTCAAATACAACTGCTCACAAGATAGCAATCTTAAGTACAATATGTGTGCAATGCTGCTTCTGAGGTTAGACATAGTAGTGATGGGCAGGGCCAGATTACCCAATGGGCATTATGGGCACAGGCCCAGGGACCCATCTGCACTTAGATTTTGCCTACTCTTCATCACGAGGAAGACAAGTGGGAATCATTAATTAGTGTGTGTATTATGAAGGACACAAATTCCTAGAACTGGATTGAAGATTTTGTAGAAGTTATACATAAAAATACCCTTAAATATAAATTTTAGTACTGCTTTAGTAAACTTGAACAAGTATATTAAAATCCATTAATTTTTCCCTACTTGTATTAGTATTTTTTTTTCAAAGTGTGCTTTAAATGCTTTTAAAATAAGTTAAATCTTTGTAGACTAGAAATATATTTAGTGTATATTATTTATTTATACATTTATTACATTTCAAACATTTTAAATAAATTTTATTTAACAAATATTATATTAATCTTATTTTTAATTCAACTATGGGATGTGGCTATAGGGGGCCTACAAGACATTGTGCCCAGGGGCCTCTGAATTATTAATCCGGGCCTGGTGATGGAAATATCAGATTTTAAACACGGATGTTAGGACTAATATTATGTAGTAAGCAATAGTAAATTCAGTCAGTTAAAACATCACTATGATCTGAAAAATGTCTTACAGTAAAATTTTGCAACCCAACTGAATCAATATTCACATATTTAAGTGTCATTACGATTGTCTGTTATGAAATAAACTTACCCAACTTTACCCAAGCTGCAGTTGTTCTATTCAGTTCAGTTCAGTCACACAGCAGGCTGTACTGTTTGTGAATCACGCATGCACAGTATTATCGGTTCACCGCTTCTCAATGTAACGTTTCTGTTCTAATAACTGAATGAGAGTATATATTGGATTATTTAGAGTCAGAGGGGGGTTTTAGGCTTGTTATAAAGTAAGTAGTTGGTGGATAAGTGCTTACTGAAGACGCAAATCGTTTCAAATGATTCAGTTCGATTTGGTGAACTAGTTCAACCGGTTCACTTAGAAGATCCGGTTAAAAAGATTTGTTCGCGATCACGATACAGAAATAAAACCCATTATTGGGTACAAATGTGTTAAAGTAATAGTTTTAAGTCTCTGTATTTAATGCTGTCACCGTGCTGCTGTCATGTCCACTTGTTGTTTTTGTCACGGGCACAACAGCGAGGATGACTAGAGCAGAACCGGCTCGATCTGGCCGGTGGCAGCAGGAGACTCTGAGGTGCGAAAGGGTCAAACACAAACACCTGAAAAAGCCTAAAAGGCTTACAGTAAGACTATGTATTAAATACAGTTACAAATACGAAAACGAAGGAGGTTTTTGCTAGCCCTAGTTAGATTTTTATTACATTTTCAGATTTTACCACATGTTCACCCTGTTATTTACTTTTTCTTTCTTTTTTTTTGGCTTCTGTTTTTGTCTTACCTGCTTTCTGGAACCATTCTTCGCTGGAATGGAACCCTGTCGTACTGGTCAACTCCTCTCTGCATCTCAAGTCCACTGACTTACATGGCAAGCTAACTGGACAAACTGGTAGCAGCGGGAAAGCCTACCCAAACAGTATATCACTTCAAACTATTAAAAACATCAATATAAGTCACTTTTTTCAACTTTTCAACATCAAAAGTTGTTGAACGAATGATCAAAAAGAGCCTAAATAAATAATAATAATAAAAAACTGAACTACAAAATACAGAAAACTGTTAATTTACAGATATTTTATTACAGTGAACAGTATAAAGTAACATTTTAGGCGTCTTAAATTTTTAATGACCAGAGGCAGCCTCTTAACTATTGCACATTAAAGAAATCTACAATACAGCAGTATTATTCTTTATTGAAAAGGACACCACACAGCTTTGATTTTTTTATTTTTTGTATTCTAGGGAATAGTCTATTTAAACTTATCCCTGCACTGAAATTCTTAAGTGACCTGAGAGTTTTTTTTTTCTCAAAAGTTGATTTGAACTCCAGCTCTTGTTTTCCCTGCAGAACCACTCGTCAGCTACTTGCAGTAACTTTCTAACGTCTCTATCCCAGCTGTTTGCTCCAATTCACACATCCACCGTGTTCATGATTCACACCTTCATTGAAGTGACTCCCAACACAATTTAGGAGTTGCGTCACGTCAGGATATGTGACAGGTATAAATGCTGAGTTGTTCCTAAGGTCCTACAACAATGAAGCTGTCTGAATGAGCGACAGTGACTGAATTCTACATCTTTTGTCAGGGAAAAAAAAAAAAAAAAAATGAAGGAGCTAGTACTGTAAACTGGATGGCTATCATTCCAGCTTCTGTTGGTCATTTACATTGTAAATAGTTTCATAGGGAGTATTCTTTTAAGGGCTATGCTGAATCTACACTGGCCAGGAAACCTTCAACACATTCTCACTCCCAAATCGTCTCGCACCCAGCAGACACACAACGCATATAACTTTAATATTATGTTTATGTTTTATGATTTAAGTCAACAGAGTCTAAAGACAATGCTATTTTGATGTCCAATAACGATTCCAACGAATTGTTGGAAAGTGGCCAAAATCCAACGTTGAGCCAACACTTTAAACCAATGTCATATTAACGTCAAATACTGACATTTATTCATCAGATATGGCAACTAAAATACAACGTCTGAAAAGGTGTCATATTGGTAACGTCCACACAACATCAAGCTGTAACATCATTATAAGTTTATATATATATATATATATATATATATATATATATATATATATATATATATATATATATATATATATATATATATTTTTTTTTTTTAGCTTGCAATGGAAAGTAACCAAAATGCCGATGATTGATGTCGGCCTGATGTTGGATTCTGACGTCAAACTGATTTTCATTTCCAATTAAAATGCAATGTCCCACAATGTTGGTGTAATGATGGGGGGAGTGACAGAGACAACTGGATGTAAGATCCACAATTCAGGTTTATTCAGCGTCAGGCAAGCAATGATCAAACAGGTACAAACGGGTATATGCAGGCAGTCCAGAATTGTGGTCATTATACAGGCAATAGGTCAGAAGGCAGGCGGCTAAACAGGAGAACACGGATAAACAAGGCTAAGGTCTAAACACGGGAAACAAGACAGGGAAAACGCTTTGTAATGCTACTGATACAGCTAACAAGACTCGGCAAACTGGATGAGTAAATGAGTGGTTTATGTAAGGTGTGTAATCAGTCTCTGACAAGGCTCAGCTGGTGTGAATGTAATCAATCTTGATGAGTGAGCAGGTGTGAGTGTGACCGGAGAGCATGTATGCATATGTAGTCCAGAGGAAGGCAGAAGTGTAGTCCATGGTGTTCGCGTGAGAACCAGCGATCTCTGGAGAGCGATCGCTGGTTATGTGACAGTTGAGGTACAGCGTTGATCTGACATCATGTTGACATCCTGTGCTTGGTGGGTCTGGGTACTCTGCCCATTGCATTTTATGATAAGCTTGGTCCCCTGATGCTTTGGTTTGTTTGCATTATGTGTCCCATTACAAGGTTTACATGTATTTGTGAAATGCATTTGATATAAAAACATTCATACTTTCAGGAATTTGTTTTATCTTTATGTGAAGAACACAGTAGTTTAGCAGGTTTAAATTGCTGAAAACTGCCCAGTTTCTCCTTGAAGACATCTTCTGATTCCAAAAAAATGCTCCAGCACATTAGCATGACACAGGTGGTAACAAGACACAGAAGGAGCCAATAGCGTTTGACAACTGAAGCTGAGGTTTTTTTCTGGTGGCAATATTTAAATTGGATTGAGTAACTGATTAGCTCAATTGCGCTGCCTTGGAAGATTTGGAATATTCATAAATTGTGACTGTAGTCATTAATATCATGTGTTTTACTGTATATTGAAAAATGGTTAGGTTTAGTGCTTGGAACTGGGTTATAAATGTGTAAATAATGTTAATAACATTGTTTTGACTGTTTACTTTAGAAAACCTCACACCCCACTAACAGCAAAAACATTACCCAAAATAACAGTAACAATTTTAATGGGTTTAATGCCAGCATGTTGACAGCAACGGTTTCTTATTTAAAGCAACAAATGATTTTGCATGTCGTAAAATTACTCCGAAAGGGTTCCCCGAGAGTCAGAGTGACGAGAAGCAGTCTTGAATGAGCGTTAATATGTGATGAGTCGGGAACATTAGTATAAGGTGTTCACAGAAATTTGGGTATTTGGATTTTGTATTTGTATTGGAGAAACTCAAACGACCAATTAGTTTTCAAATAATCAGTATTCTCATATAGGTTTCATACAATGTCTCCTGGGTTTGGAGGAGTGCGAGACTATCAAATCTAACCAGACAAGAGCGGTTGCAAGAGATTTCATGATTGGCTGGTATACATCAAGAGCCTGATGCAGAAGACCTCAGGAACCTCTCATGCTCACAGCAACTGCCTCTCTATTGAAGGTCTTTGAAGGACTTGTAATCGAAGTTGTTTACCCAGAGAGACTTCATGTTTATCTCTGTCCCATCCATTATTTATTCAGCCAGAGCTATAGATCTTCTGTGCTGGATGCCCTGGGGAAATAGGAGCCGTTCTTTGAGTTTGGCTTGACTGATGAGTCCACATTTATTATCATCAGCATAACTAATAAAAGGGAGGACTGCTCTGATGATGACGGTGGGTAATGGAGGTCCATTTGTCTGGTAATTAATTGTTGCCATTGATTTGCAGCTCCATGGATAACGAACGCTTTGGATTATTTGCGTGGAACAGGGGATGAAGGAACAGGATGATTCAAAGCGCTGCTAGTGATTTAGATGTCTATGTGTTTGTGTCTGCTTGTCCCCGGGGAGGCGGTTTGAAAGCTTGTGCCTGAGCATTGCTCTTTGGATCAGGAACTTTAAAAAAGAATGTCAAGCACTGATCTGGTCTTGGATATCTATCCAGCAAAGACTGTATAGGTCAGGGGTGTCCAAACTCAGTCCAGGAGGGCCGGTATCCAGCATATTTTAGTTCCAACCCCAATTAAACACACCTGAACCAGCTAATTAAGCTCTATCTAGGCACACTAGAATCTTGCAGGGTGGCATGTTGAAGGAAGTTGGAGCTAAACTATGCTGGACACCGGCCCTCCAGGGTCGAGTTTAGACATCCCTGGTATAGGTTATTTGCACATAATGTCATTGATGACCTTTGAAATTCAGAGGGAGGACAGGAAGTGATTCCTCTACATAAAGTAGGAATCACTATCAGAACATCAAAATGTTTCTGTTTTATGTTATTGATAATTGTTTAAAATAATCCAGGGTCATTCTGATTACGTATCCCTATATACATTTCTGGAGAGAGCAAAATAAGTCCCAGGAGCTATGTTTTTTTGCAGTTTTTGTTTTTGCGAATCCGCCAGAGGCCGCTTTGATATCTGCATGGGGGAAAAAACTATAGTAAGTTGTAATAAATGTTTTTTTTTACAACTCTTTATTAATGAATGCTACAGAATACAGTAGCACAGTAAACTGATAAACTGTAATGAATTCTGTAATCTTAGTGTAAACTGTGGTGCATTGTGATGGTGTACAGTTATAGCGTAGAAAACTAAAGCCTACTGAATAATTGTTTTATTACTACAGTTATTCCACAGCAATGTAATCACATTGTAATTAGAATATAACGACAAAGTAATTACATCCAAGAGAAAAGTTTGTAATTGCATATTATATGTGTATTGTGTATATGTATGTAACTATAACACACAAATACTGCACATAATTTATACAAAAACACATTTTCAATACTTTCATATATGTACTACACTGTTATTACATAATAATTATAATGTTATGACAATGTAATTATATCCAAAATAAAAGTTTATATTACATTTTTTATTTCTTTTTTAACATTGTAAAATGTAACATTTCATCTCAATGTCAAAAATGCTTCTAAATTTGATCCTGATTGGGTGATTGTTCACAGAAGCAATCTAGCCAAGCTAGAGTTCGTCTTTGTAGATAAAACCTTTTGTTTTTTAAATACATTTTAAATTAATTAAATTCTTAAGATGTAAACAACTTATAAAAACATCACATAATGTAAATAAGTTGCCATTTAATAAGAATATGTGAATAACTCGATTTTAACAAAAAAAATGTGTTTGTGTCTTTGAGCAGTCTGTAGACTGGAGTATTATTCAATATTATTTACAAAATTATTTGTCTCATACTGATGAACTATGTCAAAGTTTGTAATTCGCTTTAAAGAGTACCTGCGGATCAGCTACTGGCATTTGAAACAGCCAATGAAGTATTGTAGCTATTGCCACTGTAGGACTTTTTTATGTTGTTTGCCTTATTTTGACTTGCTCCCGAAATTACCCCTACCATCTGTCTGTTACTTTCTTTATATGTGATGCATAATTTCCATCCATACTCCAAGCACTGATCAATTACTTCAATATTCTTCAATTTTCTAGTCTTATCTTAAGCCTTGGCAAGTAACTAAGAAAGCACCAATGTAGATTTTTACAAAGTATTTTATAGTCTTTAAAAAATATTAGACATTAAAGTATTTTAATACAAAATATTAAGCCATTTTCATAAACCCTATCAAATACATATTACAAAATACTATTTTGTACATAAAATAAATATTTAAAATATATAATATTATAATATAATATTGCCCATCCCTGGCTGTTGTAAATCTATTCAGAAATATCACTCATATTTTTCACACGGCCCAGTGACGGTTATGTTCAAGTGTCTGAGAATAACTTACCTCCAGTCAGTTATAGTTACCCACAGTTATATGAGTAAGTATATTAACTCCAAAATGAATTTAAATACATTTAAAATTCAAATGACCCAAGTCTATTTTCCCTATTTTTTCCCATCTAAATTTTGTTGGTAATGTTTTTGGCTAATCTGCACTCTCTCTGTATGTGCTTCCTAAAATAAATGCTTTAATTCGCTCAATAACTGCCAAACACTGAGAAAAGATAACTCTTAATGATAAACCCATAAACAAACTGCAACAGCCAGACATGTAAACAAAGCCATTTTTAAAGAGTTCACATTGAACTGTTGAAATGTTTTATGATCCTCTTACTTTAGCTTGCACACACACACACGCGCACACACAGGAGCTGGAAGATAACAGCTGTGACAATGTGTGATAAAGCAGACAGTGTTTACAGGCGGTGGTAATCCTGATAGCCCTACTAAGCAATGCTGAAATCCCTGCCGATTTGTAGTGACCGCACCGCTGGCTCGCTCACTCGATTAAAAAGGCGTCTGAGTTCAACTGCCTTGTAGACTCATGGAGTTCACGTTGGAGGCTGTTTTGGTCTGACTGCTGA
Source organism: Danio rerio (assembly GCF_052040795.2). Classification (NCBI taxonomy): domain Eukaryota; kingdom Metazoa; phylum Chordata; class Actinopteri; order Cypriniformes; family Danionidae; genus Danio; species Danio rerio. The sequence goes on along the minus strand of NC_141039.2, from coordinate 31,260,244 downwards.
CCTTGATAAGTAGTTTAAGTTGAGTGTTTCCTTGTAAGCTGTACTGTCCTAGCATGACCTCCTGGCACAGTCAGTGAGCTAGTGGGCATCAGATTGGAGTTTTGCTATAAGCGGTATCTCACTGAATTAGATAAGGAGCACTCAACATTCCACTTGTCTTATATTCCCCACTGTTTTCTCTCAGTGCATTTATTGAGGCTCATGACATGGTTAGGCTGATAACTTAGGTCTCTGAGCTGCCCATTTAGATAATGGTGGGAAAAGTACTGAAAAATCAAGTAAATATACCATAACATGCCAAAAGTGTTGTGCTGGTGGGCATGGTGGCTAAGTGGTTAGCATTGTTGCCTCAAAGAAAGAAGTTTGCTTGTTTGAGTCTTGGCTGTGCCAGTTGGCATTTCTGTGTGGAGTTTGCATGTTCTCTGCAAAGACATGTGGTCAACCCAGGCTCATTGTAATTATGTACCCGTATATACATTTCTGAAGAGAGCAAAATACATCCCAGGAGCTACGTTTTTCTGCAGGTTTTGTTTTCACGAATCCACCAGAGTCTGATGTGTACGCTTTTTCAGATTTTAAATTTATTTCGCGAGTGCCATTTGTGCTTGTTGTTTTGATCTAAATCCACCAGAGGGCGGTGTCTACTGACTGATTTACTGATTGACCAACCGATCGATCCCCCAACTCTCCCCCTTCCCTATATATATATATATATATATATATATATATATATATATATATATATATATATATATATATATATATATATATATATATATATATATATATATATATATATATAGGCCTATGTTTTCAGCCTGTGTTGGTTTAAATTGGCCAAAATATGAAATGTCAAACATATTTTATAGACTTCCAAAAGTTTTTGCGTATAAAAGGAAGAAAGTTCAAGAAACGGACTGAAAAATGAAAGAAAATACAGCATGTAATAAACATTTGCATGCGGGACGTTGCAGTATAGGTGAATTGGATGAACTAAATTGTCCATAGGGAATGAGTGCGTGTGTGAATGCAAGAATGTATAGGTGTTTCCCAGTATGGGTTGTGGCTTAAAGAGCTCCACTGTGTAAAACATATGCTGGAATAGTTGGCAGTCAATTCCGTTGTGGTGATCCCTGATAAATTAGGGGTTAAGCCAAATGAAAAATTAATTAAAGAATGAAACTATGATGCATGAGTAAATATCTGTTCTAAAAGTAAGAATAAAAGGTAGAGAAACTCAAGAGTAGTAAGTATTATGAAGTCAAAATCAGTGTCATTTTCCTTCAAGGGTGTTTCTAAGTGTGAGTTAAATTATTTGTCGTTCGTGGACTATAAATCAAAAATGTGAGATTAAATTAATGTGAGAGCACATTACATTAAAATATGCACCTATAATAAGCCTGACAGAAAGCAGATTGATGCATTTACATGCCAAACGAAATCTGTTTAACTCAAGGTGCAAAAGTCTATAGCTGTGAAGATATTTTAATACTTAGGTTATGCACTTTTAACTAATAAGGTACAAGTGTCCGGCAGTTGACACCTCAAACCAAGCTCATGCAGCACTGATAGAACAAATACAATTTGTGCATGTATTTATAAACGTAACATTCTGTAGTGCATTTTGTCCACCCAGGCTCGTTCTTTGACTTGAGATTGGCCTGTCTGATGTCATTTTTCTATGCGTGATTTGATTGCACGGGAATCACAGAACACGATTGCCAAATGATGATCATGTTTCTGACAGATTTTTTACAAGTTATGTTGTCTTGATAATGTCAAATTGTCATGACAAAAGTAAATACAGGTTTTGATGTATTTTGGTTATGTCAAGTTGCCATAACAAAGACATCTCAAACAATGCCACCTTTGCATTTAAAATGACATAACTGAACAAATATGTCATAAGCATGAACAAAATCTTATTCTATTTAATCTCTAAAGGTTTCATGATAGTCTTATTAACACCACCTTCAAAGTAGTGTTATCAATTATCCAGCTTAGCCAATCACTGACAATAAAAAGCAGATAGTGACTTCAGGGTGAATAAAGTAAAAGTATACCAATACCGAACTAAAATATAGTAATTAAAAAAACACATTTATGAACTATTTATAATAGTTCTACTTATAAAGTTTTAATCCTTAGAAAAAACTACTGAATGACAATAATCTGAGTATATGTAATTTGTTTCTTTACACCACGACGTTTAGCCTGTGGCCCAATTTGGTGACTAGTGGATGATAGTAAATACAGGTGTAAGTGGGTTCTAAAATGCTTTGAGCTTTTCCACTTTTGACCACTTCAATAGGTTATTGAAAATGCTTTAAATGGGATTGCTTCTGCAACACAAATACTCATGTGGTGATACATTTCTGACAGCCACAAAAGATTAATGTTATGAAATGTGAACTAACTAAAATATATATGTATATTTTTATTAGCTTGCTTTTCGTTTCTCATTGGTAACACTTTACAATAAGTACAAGTTGTTTTAGATAATGTTAGTTAATGCATTTAATAACATAAATAAACAATAAACAATATGCTACATTTATTACAGTATTTATTCACATTAGTTAATGTTAGATAATGGAAATAATATTGTCCATTTTTATTTCATGTTCATGTTAACTCATGCTTAGTTCATGTTAACTCATGGTGCATTAACTAATGTTAACAAGTATGAATTTGGATGTTGATAATGAATTAAAAAATGTTTTAATGTGATTAATAAATGCTGTAAAGGTATTGTTCATCATTAGTTAATTTTAGTGAATACATTATCTAATAAAACCTTTTTGTAAAGTGTGACCCACTCTTTAATTGTAGTAATACTGGGGTGTGAAAAATTGAAAAATAAAATACTTTCTGCCATAACTAAATTGCTATTTAAAAAAAAAATTCCAAAAATAAATGAAAAAAAAAATAAATAAAAAAGATTCATTAATATAAACAAACTAAAGCTGTGACTGTGCTGGGATTTTACATTTTTAAAAAGAAATATCAGCATATCTATGTTTTCTGGCATAAGCTGAGGTCTTTGCACATTTACATTGTCCCCTGCTGAAAAAAAAAAAAAAAAAAAAAAAAAACTCTTTCACTGGGGACTGAGATGGCTGCTGTGGAGTGGAGAGGAAAGCCTTTCCTAAAACAGAGAGCAGAGTGCACAGAGGTGGTCAATAGGCCTTTTGATCCAGGGGACGGGTGACTGGCAAAAAAAAATGATTATAAAATTACTATTTAAATAGTAAGATAGAGACAGGAATTGAACATGATTATGAAGGTGAATAATTAATATTACTTGTATAATTAATTAGTATAAGTATGATACTCTTACAGTAGGAAGATATAATCTTGAACATTTTTAAATATTAAATAATAATTATCAAATTATTTTAATATGCATAAACTAATTTGAAAAGGAGAGGGTAAATATAATTTATTACCTGGTTCTATAACAGAACAACTTGCTCTTTCATTCTGAAAAACATCTTCACCCTTTCGCTATGAAAACACTGATGCAACGTGTGATCCCCTTAGCACTCGTTGAAGCAAGCGGAGCTGCAAAACATCCAGTCAGCGTGGTTTGGCTTATTAATAGTTTTTTTGCATACAGACATCTGTGACAGTAGTTTTTCACTATACTGATGGTTTATGTGCATAATATTAGTTGTTCTGTTAGTGTAAAGTAAACGTAATTTTGCAATATTTGCACACAGTTGGTATTTTGTCCAAGTGGTGCTCGCTGCAGAGTCATTTGAGGAGAGCTGAGCTCCAGCGAGGGGGAGCTTAAGCTTGAGCTCCACCTTTTTTGCACTTATTCTACAAGTGATGTCACTGGGGGTAGGGTTAGGGGTGGTGTTGGTGTACGCATTAAAACAGCTTACAGGAGGAGGAGCGACAGCTCATGCTCCCCCTCGCTAGAGGTCAGCTCTCCTCAAATGGCTCTGCAGCGAGCACCTTCTCATTTTGTCTGGCACACCTCACCAATGTCATTTTAATCTGCCGCCCGACTTCTTGCTTGCTTTATGTGCAGGTAAAGTGAGTTTGCGCCTATAAGCACAGCGCCTCTCTGTTCAAACAATGTATCGTGATACGTTTAACATTTTTACCAGTTTGAAACGTCACATATTTCAATCGATTTTCAACCACATCACAGTGAATCGGTAAATCCATATTTGTTGGTAAACTTCAATTTTTGCATTCTTAAATTCCTTTAATTTATTTTGTGCTTTTCTTGAAACTCAAAGTGCTTTACACATTGGAGGGAATCTTCTCATTCACCTCCAGTGTACAACATCCATCTGTATGACACGACGGCAGCCATATTGCACCAGATTGCACACCACACACCAGCGAGACAGAGTGATGACGGAGGAGACAGAGTGATGATATGTGGATGGTTAGGAGACCATGATGGACGGAGGCCAGTGGACAAATTTGGAATTTTTAATGACCACACAGATTCAGGTTTATCGTGTCATTTGAAAGACAGTGCTTACTGACAGTGTAGAGTCCTTTTCACTATACTGGGGCATTACGACCAACACAGACTGCAGGTTACGTGCCACCTGCTGGCCTCGCTAGCACCACTTTCGGCAGCAACCTAGCTTTACCCTGTGGTCTCCCATCCAGGTACTGGCCAGGCGCAGCCCTGCTTAGAGCTGCTGGCAATTCTCTATTCTTCAATGGAGTGGGTGGAGCTAAAGACATATTTTGGAATGCTGTGTTCACTGTGGAATTTTCAACACAGAATCTAGGATAATGCATTTTATCTGTAAAGATTCTGCTATTAAACATGATTGCTTTAAAAATAACTCATATTAATGCGAAAAGATGTATTCAGCAGAAGCATACATGATCGATTGCAATCCCAGAGCTCACAACAGGTCTGTCTTCCAAGGGTTTTTCAGTTATTGTTAAAAAATCAATTTCCCTATATGGAGAAAATGATTAAGTTTTTGTTTCAGGAACCCTACTACTGTTATTATGAATGTGATTCCCTCAGTCCCCTAATAGAAGACTCAATCTAATATTCTAAATGCCAAAATACTACAGTTAATGTCACTATAGTTAGTTTTCATAAAGGCTGTCCTGCTCTTCATATACATAATCACACATACAGAATGAAATAGAGAGGCGGAGAGGAGAGGAGAATATTGAGACGGTTTTAGCTGGCGTGTGTTCCTCTTTTGCTGACTTTACATTTTAATAAGGTGGAGGATTAGCTTAATGTCTGTTTCATCTTCAGCGCTCACAGAGGGGGCAATTCAACCCTTTTCCATGCGTTGCCATGGCGACAGACTTCCAGCAAGCCTCTAACTGTAATCTCCAGTCAAAATGTTTGCTTTTGTTTCGTTGGCAGTGCCTTGTTCACCATGACAGCTTCTCGACTGCTGCCGGGTTCAAAAATCTGTGCCTGTCTGTAAAAGCCTCACAATTCAGTTTTTTATACAGAGGCTGCCATTTGGAAGCTCAAAGAAGAAAGAGGAAATATTTTTAGGCCACAATTGAATAATTGTGGTTGTGTGTCAGTATTTAAAATGGAGCAAAAATTCCTGCGCCTGGCTGCGAAGGACAGACATTTCAAGTGTTTTGCTCTCTTGCGCTTCTCTTTTTTACACGTTTTCCGATCTGCAAGAGTACATGCTCACATATTTTTATTTATTTATTTGATGAAAAATAAAGTATATGGACAAATGCTAAATAAGGGTTTTATCTCAGTCAGCAGGTGATTGATAGTTGTAATCTACAGTAGGCTTAGTGGTTTACTACTCTGGAAGTTGTTTTATTATGATTGAACGGCTCTGTGTGTGCGTGTGTGTGCGTGTGCATATTCTTGTTTTGATGTGACACCAATCCTCTGGATTGCGACGAGTCGAAATCATCTTTGCTGTCCTGCCCATATTTATTTGATGTAAAGACAGTTAAGCTGGGTAGCTAATGTAATCCAAATAACATTTCAGCAATCTGTCACATTTTGTGCTATACTGTACTGGACCAGCTGCCTACTGAGGGACTGAAGGAAATAGTTCACACGTTCTTCTGTTGTTGGACACAAACAAGGCTGTGTAGACACCAGTCACTGGACCCATATAAACACAAGCTGAGCTGCTTCGAAATGTGTCATTAGAAAAATAGTATTAGCATGAATAGCAGTGTAGTTTGGACAGTTCAGGGAATGTTAGTGCTATGATGTATTTGTAAAATCTACTACAGTGTGTTTATTTGAAGTCAATGAGACTTATATTTAGACCATAAATTACTGCTATAACCACTGCTATAAATTTAAAACAACACTCACTGGCCACTTGATTAGGTACTCCTGTTCAACTGTTAACTCTGTTAACTCACATTTCTAAAGGTGATTTAAGTGACTTTGAACATGATATGGTTGTTGGTGCCAGACGAGCTGGTCTGAGTATTTTAGAAACTGCTGATCTACCAGGATTTTCACGCACAACTATCTCTAGGGTTTACAGAGAGAGGTTTAAAAAAGAGAAAATCTTCAGCTAGCGGCAGTTTTTTAGGCGCAAATGCCTTGTTGATGCCAGAGGTGAGAGGAGAATGGCCAGACTGGTTTGAGCTGATACAAAGGCAACAGCAACTAACCACTCGTTACAACCGAGGTATGCAGAAGAGAATCTCTGAAAGCACAACAGTCCAACCTTAAGGCGGATAGGTTACAGCAGCGGAAGATGCAAAAAAACTATCATTGATGCTAACCAATCACATTCGTCAACAACAGAGAATACCAGTTTGTCAAAGTGGAGAAAAAGCAGATGCGGCTGGTGAATACAGTATGTATAGTGGTATGTGATTGGCTGTCATCACTGTGGCAATTGCATCATCACAAAGCTTCAGATATACCCTAGGTCAAGCATTAACACTGATACAATGTGATTATGGCATATAAGGCCCAGGTATACTAAATAAAAAAAAAGAAACAGAAAAAATAATTTCAAACAAAATCTGACCAAAATTAAGTTATTTTTAAGTTAGTATTGACAATTCCAAACAGCTCACCAAAGGGAAATTTTTGGGCAAGCTCGTTTTGGTGCTAAACACCTAGCTACCATTGGTCCGTGATGATTAAACAATAGATGGGTGTGTTCTGTAACTCTGCCTTCTTTGACGTGCTTCATATTCATGCAGTCAGACAAGAGAACAGCATTTAATACAACAAAACCAAAATAGCAACATGTTAGAAACAGAACCATTACTCAGCCTTATTGAACTACTTTTAGTCAAGGAACAAAATTAACTTTGTTTGAAGTATACCAGGGCCTTAGTGTCACATGACCTTTCAGAAATTTATAAAGTAAATTTTACATCACGTCCTGTAGTCTGCAATGATGCTATTCGCTTTAGGTGCGGTAGCAGACTGTAGGCATTAAACTAGCCAATATGGTGATGGCAAGTGCAGCTGCAGATAGTGAAGATGCCTCAAGTCAGAGACATTATCGACATGTGAGGTAGATATTGCTTTTTGTATGCACACTTGGTTTTATTGTCGCTTTTGAATTTGTGGTCTTGTGGAATCTGTGTTTAGAAAATTACTTTACTGAGCGTACATTTTACAAGAAATGATATCTGTCACTGACGCTCATACTCTTATCAGTCATCTCTCCTTTATGGGTTCAGTGAGAGCAGACTCCTGCTGCTCCATTGTGATGACTCCTGTATTAAGAAATGTATTAAGATGCTTCATCTCATATAATAGTGTCCATTGAACAACTGAGCTAAATAGTTATTAAAAATATAAATAAAAAAGAGTCAAAGAATCAAAACTTATAGCAATATGTTGATGTTTTAAAAATAGAAAGATTGTGGATAAAGTCTTTGTTTGCATGAAATAAGTTATTTGACATGCATTTCGAGGAATTTATAATTAATCAAAAATCTGTTTGTAAAGAAAGTGCAAAAAATTGTTGTGAAAAAAATTGTTGTGCTGCTTAATATTTTAATGGATACTGTGAGATTTGTTATTTGACATACACTCATTGGCCACTTTATTAGGTACACCATACTAATATCTGGTTGGACCCCATTTTGCCATCAGAACTGCCTTTATCATAGATTAGGCATAGGCATAGATTCAACTGTGTACTGGAAATATTCCTTACAGATTTAGGTTTACATTGACATGATAACATCACGCAGTTGCTGCAGATTTGTTGGATCCCAAAGGTGCTCTATTAGATTGAGTTCTGGTGACTGGGGAGGCCATTTGAGTACAGTGAACTCATTGCCATTTTCAGGAAAGCAGTCTGAGATGATTCACGTTTTATGACATGGCGCGTTATCCTGCTGGAAGTAGCCATCAGAAGATGGGTACACTGTGGTCATAAAGGGATAGAAATGGTCAGCAACAATACTCAGGGAGTTTGTGACGTTGACATTATGCTCAGTTAGTATTAATGGGTCATTAACCAGTAAATAAACTGGTATTAACCAGCCTGAACCTTTAATACAAGGCATACATCCAAATGTTGCCAAAATCGAGGCTCATCAGACCAGGTAACGTTTTTCCAATCTTCTATTGTCCATTTTTGGTGAGTCTGTGTGAATTGTAGCCTCAGTTTCCTGTTCTTAGCTCACAGGAGTGGCACCCAGTGGGGTTTTCTGCTGCTGTAGCCCAGCCGCCTCAAGGTTAGATTTGTTGTGTGTTGGGAGATGCTCTTCTGCATACCTCAGTTGTAACGAGTGGTCATTTGAGTTACTGTCGCCTTTTTATCAGCTTAAACCAGTCTGGCCATTCTTCTCTGACCTCTGGCATTGACAAATCATTTGTGTCCATTGAACGGCATCTCACTAGAGATTTTCTCTATTTTGGACCATTCTCTGTAAACCCTAGAAATGGTTGTGCGTAAAAAATCCAAGTAGATCAGTTTCTGAAATACTCAGACCAGCCGTTTTGCACCAACAACCATGTCTTTCTTCATCATTCTGATGCTCGATTTGAACTACAGCAGATTGTCTAGATGCTTAAATGTATTGAGTTACAGCCATGTGATTGGCTGATTAGAAATTTGCGTCAACGTGCTGTTGGACAGGGGTACCTAATAAAGTTGTCGGTGAGTTTTTTTCAATAAATTAATTATTTGTCATAAATCTCTGTTAAAAATGTGCAAACATTGTACTATGAAAACTGTTGAAATGTTGAAAAAATGAAAACTGTTGTGCTGCTTAATATTTCATTGGATACTGTGATCTTTTGTAAGGGATTTTTGATATATATATATCTCAAGAACTGTTCTTAAGAACATAATGTCTTATGTCTATCACTTCTGATCATTTAAATATGTCCTTGTTAAATGGATTAAAATGTTAATGTTAAATGAGTATTTAAAAATCCTGGCTAACTGTTTGAATGTTATTCCCAACACCTTAATCATTAAAGTCAACACTATAATATGACGTATAAGATCAGACAGAAAATCAGATAATAAAGCCATGTTTTCATGAAAAGCCAGGTCACATGACTCTTATTTTGACATTTCATTCCATCCCTTACAACAAACAACATTTCTGTTTCCAACATACTTTTAATGCTCATCTGTTTTCCTAAACATAATCTTCGCAGTTAAGTGTACTCAGGAGATTGATCCTACATTTAGTGTATGACGCTGGATTAACTGAAGTAATATAGTTTGAAGTATCTGTCATCAGTTTCTTGCCATTGCATCATTTGAGGAAACCGACAAGGATTTATTATGTTTACATGAATATATGGTTCTTTCGTCCAAAAAAGCTCTAGGGCAACAACGTTTTCATTTCACCAATGTCCATACATTTAAAATTTGTAATAAGAATATGACCATTATATAAACCACATGTAGATGATTACATGTGTATAAAAGGCAGATTTCTTAAGGCAAGCGGAAAAATCAATGTTCTAATCTGCCTCAACCAATCAGCAAGCCTTGTGTCAACTATACCGAGATCCGTTTTCCCAGCTGCACCTGCTTAGCGCGGTGTAATTCCAGCTTTTGACAGGTATTTATCTGAGGACATCATGAGTTTATTATAAAAGCTCACAAACACTGAGAGTAGGTCACTGGTTCTAGTCAGTGTCTCTAAGCTGATGGGAAATGATGAAATCATGCTTATAAGCTCGAAGCTGCAGATTTAAGCTCTTCCATACCTCAATCCCTGTTTGGGATTTTAATACAAGTTCTCCCGTTCCACAAACCAGCTCGGATGTTCTATTGATCCGCAGTCCGGCCTCTCTTTATCTGTCTCTGCGAAGGAATTAAACGCCTCACCTTGTCTGTCTTCATGGCAGCGCAGCACATGTCAGTATTATTTTTTCGATGTTTTGCGGCTGGTAGGTAATCCGTCTGAACAGATGTGTCCCAAATGGCATCTGCTGCGCTCACTTGGGCTTATGTAACGTGTTTGTGTCCTGAGAGGGCTGTGAAGGGCTCCATGCGGTCTATGTGTGATATTATGGAAGCAGTTTGTGGGGGTGTGATTCTGAATGTGTGGAACTGTGAAAAGATGCGAAAAGTTGTCTTTGGATTGGGCTTTTACTGGTCTGTGTGATTGAAGGGCTTCAATATGTGTCTGATTATCTTTTTTTTTTAGCCTAAAGATCACATTTTGAGTTCATCTTAGCATTTTTAATTCAATACAAAACAAGGAGTAATCTAGTTTAATGGTTTAACTACATTTTAGAAATCAATATATAAGTAAAATCAAGTATATTTTCTAAATCTCTACATGAATAAATTAAGCTTTATTTCCTATCACAATTTCTTTAAGGAAAACCAAACTTTTTTTGTTTTTGTGATCAACTTTTTATTGTTTTCTGCAAGACAAATGTTCAAAGAGAAAAAAAGACTATCGAAAAAATGGCTTAAAGGCGCTAATAATTAAAAACTACTTTTATTCTAGCCGAAACAAAACAAATAAGACTTTCTCCAGGAGAAAAAAATATTTTCAGACATACTGTGAAAATGTCCTTACTCTGTTAAACATCATTTGGAAAATGTTTAAAAAAGGGGAAAAAAAAAAATTCAAAGGGGGCTAATAATTCAGTTTTTTTTTAAACAACTACAGGATTTTTACTGTTTCCAAATTCATAAATGATATCACTGTTTTGGTGACAAAACGCGCAAAATTACTTATTTACAATATATAAATAATTGTGAACAAGATTTTTTTAACATGTGAAAGATCAGTAACAACATAGACTTTAATACATTGTTGGTTTTTGTGCAGCATAAGATTTTCATTTTTTTTTTCTCCCTAATTTGCTGTTGGTGGCTGTTTTTGCCCCTTTTGACTTTCATTATAATCTAATTTTTTTATTGCAAAACCATGACACCATAAAATCATGCCTTTTTGATTGTTGGTAGTTTTCTCTGTTGGGAAGAGGTAAAAATTGTCATTGTTACTGTTGATCATCAGTTGGCGCCATTAACCCTTTAGATAGGCCTGTGCCAAAAAAATAAATAAATAAAAAATTGCCTAGTTTCTGGATTTTATATGGGGTTATATGGAATATAACAGCAAATTAAAGTATGTGTATATACAGTACGTCTGTAAATGTGTGAAAGGGACCTTTGCACATTTACCTTGATGTGATGTTATATATATATCATCTCAGCTAAACTTAGGGCTGGGTGATTTGGCCTAAAATCAACATTATTTGAACATTTTACCTCAATGAATGAACGATTTTATATATATAAATGTGTGTGTGTGTGTGTGTGTGTGTGTGTGTGTGTGTGTGTGTGTGTTTATTTTTATTTATTTATTAATATTTTTTGCCTTTATAGTTCACTGACAAGTTTTCTACAGTAAATATACTCACGTATTACAAGTGAGAGAGGTTTGAATGAAGGGTGCATTACTTGATTTTAAAACAATTGAAGGAAACACACACTATCTGCTATATCACACACAATCACTAATTGCTATCTGCTGTCTCGCGGCTCTCCACACCACCCATACATTACAACACTACCAAACCAACCAATCACAGAGCTTGCGCTACGAGTATGCGACTGCGCAAAGGCTGCGCCAGACCGTACGTGTGCTCTCAATGCAGAAGTATAATGTAAACCAGCCTTACCAGAGCGGGGTCATGTGACTCAATACACAGTAAAGATAATAATCGAAAAAAATCAACCTGGGAAAATTAGATCGATTAAAGGTTCTAAATGTCGATTTCAATTATTTTTCGATTAATTGCCCAGTTCTAGCTAAAGTGACTCTCAGAACTTCTCTGAAGATGAAGTGTCCTTGAATGTGTCCTTGTTTAATGAGAACTAAACCATGCCTTTCCTTTACACATTCAGATTTATTTAGATTTTCATATCAATATTGATCACGTTTTATAATAATTTACCAACATTTTGTTGAATTAGTGATAACACTTTAAAATAATGGGCCATTAGTTAATGTTAGTTAACGTATTTACTAATAATAATACATTAATTACTGCATTTATTCATCTTTGGAAACGTTAGTTAGTTGAGTTAAATAACGTAAGTTCATGTAAGCTCACGTGCATTATTAACGGTGCTTATGTTAACAAGAACAACTTTGTTGAACTATGATTAATAAATGCTTTACAGATTATGCATAACACATGTAATATCCAAAGAATGATACTAAAATTATTCAAAGCAAATGATAAAGTGTTTACTGATTCATTCTATCTTTAATTTGAAATGTTAAAATACTGTTTTACACAAAATTTGAGTTTTGATATATTTACCATTGGAAATCAACAAAATATCAACAAAATATCATGAAGATGAAAATCTCAATGTGAACACACAAATAAAAGACACACACACCTTTCTTTCTTTCTTTCTTTCTTTCTTTCTTTCTTTCTTTCTTTCTTTCTTTCTTTCTTTCTAACAACCAAAAGAACCAAGAAAACAACACCACAAGTGTCAAAACACCATACGAAATAATTCAATTTAAGTGAAGCAAACATAAATAACACAGATACTGTGCTGAAGTTTTTGTCGAATACTGATTTTCATGGTACAGTACAGTACAGCAGATCATGAACATTAATAAGAGAGAGAGAAAAATAAGAGAGAGTTCCTTCAAGTGCACACACAGCTCCTCGTCACCTTTCATGTCAGTTTGCTGAGAGAGACTGTATTTTAAGCACACTCAGGAGAAACCCAAGTTTAAAGTAACCAGCTAAATTAGCATGCTGGGTTAAGAAGGGCTGCGATGTTTCAGGACTCAGGGCTTGTCTCTCAAGGCCTTATTGAATGCTCTTTTTTTTCTTCTGTTTTTATAATTGGGTCACTGCTTTTCTCAGATGCCTGTGTGTGTTCTTGTCCTCCAGGGAGAGTTTGATGCACTTTTTTTCCCCTGCTACCTTTGTCTTCTGTCTGTGAGATGCTATTTCATTTCCTTGTGTGCTTGCTTAGCATCCTTTTCTGACAGCCTCCCTCACCCCGTCTCTCAGACTGACAGCTTTTGTTTCGCACAGTCTGATGTCTGTGTATGTCAGTATGTGAAAGCATCCTGATAGATAGATGATCCTACCGCTATTATTTTTTGCAGTTTGTCATTATTACAAGTTTTATTCATTTCTTTCTTTGATTGCTGGAGTTGTATGTGTGAAGTACAGTTTTACTTGATCGTCCCACCCACTTGACAGGTTTTATAGGGTCACAAAACACCAAAACACATTTTTTGAGATGTTGACATGATGTATATATGTCCCACATTAATGAACACTATTAGGCACTATTAATACTATTAGGACACAAATATTTCACCAAAAAGTGAAAATTGGTTGTTTTTTGTTAAAAAAAAAAATTAAAGCAACGTCATGACACTGAGATCATTGTGTAATTTCCATCGTGGAGATTAGTTGTCTGTCCCAGCCGGTACAAAGTGACTTCATTGTAGGGCTGCTCGATTTTGGGAAAAATCACAATCATGATTATTTTGGTCTTAATTGTAATCACGAATATTCAAAGCGATTATCAGTTGAGGTCAAAATTATTAGCCCTCCTGTGAACTTTTCAAAAGTAAATATCTCCCAAATGATGTTTGACAGAGCAAGAAATTTTAACTGTATTTCCTATAATATATTTTTTTTTTCTGGAGAAAGGCTTTGTTTGTTTTATTTTGGCTAGAATAAAAGCAGGTTTAAATATTTTGAATCCTATTTTAAGGTCAACATTATTAGCCCTCTTAAGCAATAGATATTTTTAGATTTTAGATTAGATTAGATTAGATTTAACTTTAGTGTCATTACACATGTACAAGTACAATGCAACGAAATGCATTTTTGATTGTCTGCAGAAGAAACTGTGGTCACACTTTAAAATAAGGTTCATTAGCTAATGTTAATTAACTCATTTAGTAACATGAACAAACAATAAACAATATATTTAGTACTGTATTTGTTCATGTTAGTTAACGTTAGTTATTGAAAATACAGTTGTTCATTGTTAGTTCATGTTAATTCATTGTTAGTTCATGTTAACTCATGGTGCATTAACTCAGTGGTTCTCAAAGTGGGGGTCACGGGCAATGAAGGGGGGTCGCCTGGTGATTTCCAAAAATCTATTTATTTTTAATAAACCATAAGAATTAACATATTTTATCCATAACTATACTGAAAATAAAAATAGTTGTTTATAGTTACTATATACTATATAGTTACTATAGTAGCTTATAGTTACTAGTTCTATTGGATTGCGACCCCTGGGGTAATTACATTATATTAAAGGCAGCAATAGCGTCAGATGCATTTTGATTTTATAACATCAGGTTATACTTTCTGGCACATTTAAAGCACTGACACAAATTTAATTGGTGTGTCTGCGTCATTGCATGCAAGGTTTCTGTATTTATAACCACCTCAGAGGATATTGGGGGTCGCGATTCACTGGCATTGTTATTTTGGGGGTCGCGGGCTGAAAAGTTTGGGAACCCCTGCATTAACTAATGTTAACAAGCATGGACTTGGATGTTAATAATGCATTAGTAAATGTTCAATTATGATTAATAAATGCTGTACATGTGTTGTTCATGATTAGTTCATGTTAGTAAATGCATTAACTAATGAACCTTATTGTAAAGTGTTACCGAAACTGTTATACAATGATTTGCCAAAGTACTTTAATTAAGCCTTTGAATTGCACTTTAATCTGAATGCTTGTATTTTAAAACATATCTAGTGAAATATTATGTACTGTCATCATAGCAAAGATAAAATAAATCAGTTATTAGTGATAAGTTATTAAAACTATTATATTCAGAAATGGGTTAAAAAAAAAGTCTTTCCATTAAACAGAAATTGGGGGAAAGGGTCACTAATAATTCAGGAGGGCTAATAGTTCTGAGTTTAACTGCATTTATTTTCCTCCCTGCAAAGAAAAGATAAATCAATACAATAGAATAAAAATATTAAACAAAATGTGCTTTAAGCTTCTAAACAGTTGGTAGCAGGAATATCGCGCGCTGTCACTTTAATGGTTTCTCTTTCACGTGTCTTTTGATTCTCAACTCGTTTGTTTATTACACATGACATGAATAATCTCTAGACACCACGTTTTGACACATATTTGACCATTAAAGCATTCACGTTTAGATGACTTTAGATGTGTGTGCTCTGCTTGTCTCAGTGTGCGAATGAGACCGAATGCTGACCACATGACCACACACACACACACACACACACACACACACACACACACACACACACAAAAGCATGCGGTCTGGTCTCGTTCGCACTTTTAAAAACATGTATGCGCATCCCATGCTGTAAACGTTACATTGCAGTACATGCTTTTAGTCATTTTTATGTGAAGCTGAGCTTTGCAGAGCAACAAATGTGGACAACTGGAAAGGGGGCGGTATATAATGCAAAAATTGTTTACATCGATTAATGCTTTTTTATAATCTTTAGCCAAAATCGAAATCGAAACCAGATTTTCGATTAATTGCACAGCCCTACTTCATTGAGTTTTCAGCACATTTGTTCATTAATTCATGAGAAAGAATAGGTTCAAACCAATCAGTGCGCTCTATTGTGAATAAGATGTAACTTCACTAATACACATAAGCTTCGAAGACTGTTTTGCCCTATTACAGTTTTCAGAGAGACGGCACGTTGTGTTGTCAACCATAATTCAAACAAGTAGTTGAAGAATTTTTTGGAGACATGGGTCATAAGTGTTGTGTTTATAAATGTGCTGCAACGAACGCTTTGTTTCAATTTCCCCGCAATAAGAGCTCAGCTTAAAATTTTTTTTGTAAGGAAAATTTTTTATACAAAAGCCTTTCAAATCTGTAAATAGTGAGATCCGGATTTGCCACTCGTCTTCTTTAAAAAAAAAAAGATGCAGTTCCAGTTCGTGCTGATTGTCATTTCTCTACCATTCATTTTCTTGTCAGCTTAGTCCCTTTATTAATTCAGGGTCGCCACAGCGGAATGAACCGCCAACTTATCCAGCAAGTTTTTACACAGCGGATGCCCTTCCAGCCGCAACCCATCTCTGGGAAACACACACACACACACACACACACACACACACACACACACACACACACACACTACAGACAATTTAGCCTACCCAATTCACCTGTACTGCATGTCTTTGGACTGTGGGGGAAACCTGAGCACCCGGAGGAAACCCACGCAAAGGCAGGGAGAACATGCAAACTCCACACAGAAACGTCAACTGAGCCGAGGTTCGAACCAGCAACCCAGCAACCCAGCGACCTTCTTGCTGTGAAGCGACAGCACTACCTACTGCGCCACTGCCTCACCCTGTGGTCTCTACCAATTTTTTTTCATGTGTATTCAGATGGCAAAGTTAGTTAGTATTGTCAATGGTACTATTTCAGTTTTTAAAGAAATGCCTTAGTACAAATAATTTAGTTTCTAAGTTTACATTTATATCACTACAAAATTATGGACTGTAAATCCTCTACTTCCACACAGCTCTCAGATCTGTTGTAAATGCTGCTCTCTGAATCACTGTCTACTGTATCTCCCCTGTATCTGTCTTTGTTATGTCGGTGAAAATCAGCTGTTGTGTATGTAATGAACTCCCTTCTTCATGCAAACTCTTCCCTCTTTCGCCACTCAACAGTCCCGCCTAAACAAAGCTGGACTCACTCACTTTCCTGATTTTGTGAAAACACCCTACTGAGATGGAGATGTGGTAGGGGGTTCATGAATCTTTAAGGTTAGTGTGAAAACAAGGGATAGATTGTGTCAAAGCAGCTTAACATAGGCGTTCTAGTAAATTGAAACTGTGTCAGTCTAGCTTTCAGAGTTAAAGTTCAGTTTAGTTCAGTTCTGTGTGATTTAAGTCTCCCTGCTGAAAGTCTAAAACCTGAAGACCAAATCCATCGATGCACAGCTCCAAAAGTCTCAAACCAAGCATATATTTGAGTTCACTCTTGTTTAGCATGTTTTTATTTTTTTAGCATCTATGAAAGTTCAATGCAATCTCACATCATTTTGTAACTATTCGATTGAGAGGCTAATACATATGAATTAATGCAATCCATACTTTTTAGTACCGTTTGTTTATCCCACAATGGAGATTGGGTGTTAGGGTTGGGGTTGAGTTTTGGGAGAACACCTCCTTTTAAAAATCACATGTTTAAAATGTTTATAAACTTGTATGAATTCTTACAAATTAGCCACTTTTTGTCATTAAAGAGATCACACTTAGCTGATAATTAATAATAAAGCGTATTTGGCATGTCGTCCCGGGAGAGAGCCCTAAGCTCGGAACCCGTTAGAAGGGCGAGAGGGGAGTTTGAGCTCAGGTAGGTCTCGAGAACTCCCCTGCTTGAGAAGTGTCTGGCTAGAAGTTGTCCTAGGATGCTATTTTGGTAATAGTTAGATTACTTATGGTCTATGTCTTTAGACAGTGGGAGGAAACCGGGGAACCTGTGGGAAACCCACACGAACACGGGGAGAACATGCAAACTCCGCACAGAAACACCAACCAGCCTGGTGAGGGGCCCAACCAGCGGCGTTCTTGCTGTAAGGCAACAGTGCTAACCACTAGGCCGCCGTGCTGCCCTTTCGGAGAATGGGAGGAGTAGGGGTAGAGGGGGGATTCTTCAAGACGAAGTTAACAGAGTGGAAAACTCTGGTTATTTAAAATGCGTCAGTATTCAACTGGTTGGTGCAATATACAGAGCTGATGCGGTACCAGCCGTGTTTAATCATAAGCATGTGATGCTCTCGAAATTAGTTTAATAAATAAACCACACATACATAAAATAGTTATTTTCCTCTGTGTGAGATCAGGCTGAATAATCATAATCACAAGTCTAGTTTTTCTAAACAATACAGCACATGCCTCCTTAATCATATTTTTAATACTTATTGTTCATTAGTATTACTTAATAGTACTTAAATGTGCAATTACACTTCAACAAGAAGGCCATTAAATAATGTACAACCGTTTCTTGGTTTTCATGATCGAACTACATGACTTTCACTTGGTTTACAAGAGTAATGACAAGCATTCCTTCTAATTTCTTATTCAAATCAATTGTCACTTTTTTAGTAGTAAAATCAGCCTCTGAACTGTAAGTTTAGTGAACGTAAGTGCCTCATCTTCATAACTGATGTTCTGAGTGACGCGCTAAGCTCCCCTCAGCTGTTTATTTTTAAACCCTGGATGAGACATTTCTAACAAGTAAGTAAAGTGGCCCTCAGACGCACACTTGAAGAGACTAAGAAGCCTTCGGTCAATCAATCAATATGAAAATCAATCAGTCCAGCAAAGCCGATCCACTGTCTTTAAGCAGTACGCCGTACACTCCAGACTAGCATTGATCGCCAGTCCATTCAATTATGAATGTTCCACATCAACACTTTATGGACGTACAGTTTTCAAAGACTGCGAGTACGAGTCGCAGATTTAAAGACTAATGATTGATTGCGCTCATTGTCCCCGCTAAAGAAATCTCATGCATTCAGATTAAGCCAGTGCTGTCGGACTTAAAGCATATATATATTACTTCTTTTTTTTCTACTTCTTCTTCAGAGTTGGCCATCCACAAATCCAAGCTTAGACATAAAAGGCGTAGCACGGATTATCTCTTCTCTCTCAACTCTCATTAGCCCTTCGGCCTGCAAAAAATTACAATTATTTTTGGTATGCGGGATATCTTTGATGAAGAATTTACTAGATTTCCCCCCCTCCTTTCACCCTCTTTCTGGAGTTTGTCATGTGTTTATCTGCAAAACGCTAATGTTGGGAGAAAAAAATCCTCATTAATTTTGGAGCAGTGGGGGGGCCGTTTGGCGGGTTTGGTGAACAGGGATGTGTGGATCGGGGTATTGATCTGAAGCCCAACGCAAGCTCACTTGACTGACTGACTCTGGACTTCTGGCTTTAATGCGAATGCGGCTCAGTTAGACTTCATTAGAGGAGCTCTTCAAAGACACGTCCCCCCGCTCACTTTGGCTAGCATGCTAATGCTCAGACATTATCTGTGAATACATTATTCTAATGGAATTGCTCATTTAACATAAACTGCTTGGTGGAGAGGGATGGGAACACTGTTTATGTGCAAAAATAAATTATATATGGGCTATTCATGAGTGCTGTAACTCTCAAATGGAATTGTGGTCGTGAAAAAATCCTGAAAATGTCCCCTATATTAGTCTGCGGTGCTCATCTAAACAGGTCTACATTCATGAGTGAACAATATTGGAAGCAGAGTAGAAATCTGCACAAAACTTGGACAAAGCTGAGCAAATGAACAGAATGAACTGAACTAAGAGCTTACAAACAGGGAGAGATCCACATAAACAGAGAACAGGTGTAAGCTAAATTAGAAACCATAGAAACAAACAATGAAAAGCTAGTAGGAAAGCATCATAAACAAAACACAGGAGCAAGGAATGCTGTAGCTTAGTCAAAACAGAACATGCATGTGAGAGCCATTTGTGTTTATGTGTACTTCATTTACAGTTTAAGTCAGAATTATTAGCCGCCCTTTGATTTCTTTTCTTTAATAAATATTTCCCAAAAGATTTTTAACAGAGAAGGGAAATTTTCAGTATGTCTGATAATATTTTTTTTCTTCTGGAGAAAGTCTTTTTTGTTTTATTAAAAGCAGATTTAAATAATAAATTAAAAAAAAAAAACATTTCGTTATACATTCGTTATACAGAAACTTGCCTAATTACTCTAACTTGCTTAGTTAACCTAATTACCCTAGTAAAGTTTTTAAATGTCACTTTAAGCTGTATAGAAGTGTCTTGGAAAAAATGTAGTCAAATATTATTTACTGTCATCATAGCAAAGATAAAATAAATCAGTTATTAGAAATGAATTATTAAAACTATTATGTTTAGAAATGTGTTGATCTTCTCTCCGCTAAACAGAAATTGGGGGAAAAAATAAACTGGGGCCTAAAAATTCAGGGGGGCTAATAATTCTGACTACAGCTGTATGTTGAAAAAACTTGAGGGTTAATGTTTACATTTTATGACTTTTTGAAATGTTTGAAATTACTTTTTTGAAAATGGTGCATATTTTTGAAAATCCTTTCACTGAAATATTCAAATAACTCTGTTTGGGGGAAGAGACCAACAAAGGCTTATTCTGAAAATGCAACCCTATATTTGTTTCTATGTTTCTACCTAATTATGTAGCGAGAGGTACGCATGGCTGCATTTCATCTTTAAAACAAATGGTACGAGGTGGCATGTCGCTGTTCCTTTTCACACTTACCAGCTGACCGCTTAACTCAGTTTGGTTACTTCGGTGGATTTGAGATGAAGAGACGAGTTGACCACGATGATGACATTTAAAGACAAAGACAGAAGCCAAAAAATAAAATAAACAAGTAAATAACAGGGTGAGAGCTGTCAGTTGGGTTTAGGAAAGTGGGTGAGCAGGTCAATTGGTGTGTTTGAAAACACTTTTATTGGTTGGGTTTATGGAAGTGTGAGGGTGGCATAGTCAGATGGTCAGTTAGTCAGTCAGTTGACAGCAGCCTTTGGGGGATTTAGACGAGGAGAGCAGGGATGAATGGCAGTCGCGAGGGAAATTTGAGATCTGATAAAGCAAACACAACGACCTCTGGTGGGTTTACAATAACGGCAAAAAAAAAAAAAAAAAAAAAAAAAAATCACCTTCTGGGATGTATTTGGCGCTCTTCAGAAATGTATATAGGGGTACGTTTTCAGAATGGGCCTGGGTTAAAAATGACAGGCAAAGATAAAACAAAAGAAAAAAAATGCAAATGAAATAAAATAAAAAAACTACTTTATTAATTTAGCTTATTTTATTTTTTAATAGTATATCAGTACAGAAATTAATGTAATGTACAGCATAGTCTTCACTGTGTAAATGAAACAATTTATTTTTGTTAATATAATAGTATTTATTGTGCCTATTTGCCTTTAACTTGCTTATATAAATAATAATATAAAATATTATCAAATTTTGGCTATATTTTTTATGTTGGTTATTATATAACACATTGGTTTAGAGCACACACATACACACACACAAACACACAGACACACACACACACACACACACACACACACACACACACACACACACACACACACACACACACACACACACACACACACACACTGTATATTATAATATTTATAGATATTTATTTATCAAGTATGATTGTTTTTTTTTAATGAAAAACAATCCCCTGCATTAGCCAAACAATTCCTGAGTGCTGTTTTCTCCAACAAAGGGCATTTTTGTAATAGAATGCTTGAACTTCCTGTGTAACCCTGAACTATGTTGATGTGGAAAAGTTTTCAGATTCATGCCACAGTTTGGTACTGTATATGCGAGGTTGAGGCCTAACACCAGGAGTACCCATGAATTATTTACTACACATACTCTTTAATTAATGATACTTTATATGAGCGAGCTAGTTTTTTTCCACTCAGCTGGAAAAGCTGCCGCCCTAAGTTTCAACGTGAAGTGTATTGATTGTAGGGCTGGAAAAGTTTAGATAAGTTGAGTTGGATAAGCTTAAAAGCCAATGGAAACTGACTAAATTTCAAAAGCCAACATTACTTGTATATATATTAAAAACCAGCATTGCCTTTCTCTGTTGAAGCATACGTTTTCATTTCTAAATATTGACTATCTTTACTGCTGGGAGCTCTTTATTACTTAGTGATGTAAAATACAGTGTTGAAATAAAAAAAATTTATCCTAAAAAGCCATTTGGTCCCTCTTGCTCCTTTAATTTATTTATTTGCATGTTTATTATTACTTTCAAATACTGCCTGTGTAATAAATGGACTAATAATCCAGTAGAGGTAAAATAAATCCACAGTTCAACCTGCCACAAAATATTGCTTTATCAGCTTGATTAATAATGTCTGATTTGCTACATATCTTCATATTTTGGCCTTATTTTCTGCTTAGAGCTTTGGAAAGTTGTTTTTAAGTAATGAAAGATACAACCTTGTGATACAACTTTGTGATCAACATCGTTCAGTTGATGGTAAAAATACAGTTACATTTTGACTGAATTTAGTCCTCCAACAACGGTTTAATTTACAATGCCCCTGCTCATATAGAAATCTAATCTATAGATATACATGAAAATTAAATATATCTAAATATCTAAATATATGAATTATATAAATATTTATATATAAATATATATATATATATATATATATATATATATATATATATATATATATATATTTACATTATACATTATGTGATTTTTTTTATAAGTTGTTTACATTTTAAGACTTTTTATTTAAAAAACAAAAAGCTCTAACAAAAGACAAAAAAAGTTGTTTACATTTTAAGACTTTTTATTTAAAAATCTAAAAAGTTGAACTCTAGCTTGCCTCTGTAAGATTCTTTTTGTGAGCCAATCAGCATTTTCAATGCACACACGAGAATCAATCAGGATCAGCTTTCTTTGTCATTTCGCCGGACTGCTCCATGGACAGCGGGAAAGACCAGAAAGACAAAATCACATAAAATCAGAGTTGACTAAATAGTGCCGCACCACACAAAATTGAGATGTGTGTAAATGTTTGGGTTAGGGTTAGATTTAGAAGCATTTCTTGACATTGGAATCCATTCATTCATTTATTTTCGTTTCCACTTAGCACCTTTATTAATCAGGGGTCACCACAGCAGAATGAATCGCCAACTTATAAATTGTATGTTTTACGCAGCGGATGCCCTTCCAGCTGCAACACATCACTGGGAAGCACTCACACACACTCAATCACACTCATACACTTTGGAAACCAAAGCACTCGGAGTAATCCCATGCGAACACAGGGAGAACATGCAAACTCCACACAGACATACCAACTAACCCAGACGAGGCTTAAACCATCGACCTTCTTGCTGTGAAGCGACAGTGCTACCCACTGTGCCACCCTGTCACCAAAATACATTATATATGTGAATTAAAATCTGAACTTGCACGTCACATGTAATTTGCAAATATTGTCAAATCAGGTTTCTACAGGGGCATAGCACATATACGTATAAAAAATAACCCCATCCCACAAATACCAAGTGATCAGGGGGTATATGACAAAATGGCCAAACCTAAATTTAATTTGACCCGCATCATAAATCTCCCCATTAAATTTAACTCCAGAAAATCATGTCCAGTCCAGTGAGCAGGTCAGATCTGAGCTGTTGACTCTCTCTGTTGTAAATCACACTTGTGACCATTAGGTGATGCAGCCTGAAGGTGTATGCTAATGTTGATGCTGGTATCTGCATTGCTGCGTATGCAAACATGCCAGTTTTAGCCCCTGCAGCGCCACACATTCTGCCGAGGCAAGGTAAAGTTTGAGCTCTACCAGGCACAGACATCTGCTTCTCTCCAGCCCAGCAGTGCTTAGACATCTGCCCCATATGTGCCCTAATACTCAAAAACCATAAACAAGTACTGTAGAATTCAGCCTAATGACAAACAGGAACAGATTGGAGGCAATATTCACCTCAGCCCCCCTCCTTTTCCCCTGTCCTTTCCTATCGACTTTAACACACACTTCTAATCTCAGTGCGCCAGGCACCGCTCGTCTAGAGTATATTGTTTTATTTTTGTTTAGCTAAGTCATTCTTGTTTTATTGTATTATTGCTGGCAAGTGTAGCATTTAACCATCATCCTAAGTGGTTTAGAGTGAGACCAGGACAGAGAGAGAGTGAGAGTCTTATGCGATTTGGGAATTGAAGACTAGTTCTATTTTTAAGATATGCTAGAAATTTTGTTTACTGTAATATCAATGTTAGAGCTGAAGACATGATGTTCAAGTGCATGAAAGTTATATTGTAAACTTGGGTGACTTTATTTATTTTCAGAAAACACACCGCTATATACATTTCTGGAGATGGCCAACTGAAGTAAATAAATTTTTTTTTTGCAGTTTTTATTTTCGTGAATCCACTTGAAGCTGCCGTGTACTCTTTTTCAAATCTCAAATTTCTCTCTTCTCTTGCGAGTTCCAGTTGCATCTGTTGTTCTCGTGTAAATCTGCCAGTGGATGATGTCCACTGACTGACTGACTGAACGATCAACTGACCCACCCTCCTCCTTTCTTAAACCCAACCAATAGTGTTTTCAAAAGCACAGATTGACCCATCCACACACTTCCCTAAACCCAACCAATAGTTTTAAAACGCAATTCCTTAAGCAAAAGAAAATCCCTTGTCTTTTTTTTTTTTTTTTATTTTTTTTACTAAATTTCAGATTTTACCACATTCTCACCTGTTATGTACTTGTTTATTTGAGTTTTTTGGCTGCTTTCTGGAACCGTTCTTCATAGAACTCAAACACTGTTGTCATGGTCCTTATTGTAACTGGACAAACTAACAGCGGGAAAGCCACCCATTGATGTAAGCAATTAGATGTTAAGCGTGAAAATTAATGGCTTTTAACGCCCCGTAGCAGGGGCGACTACTTTTCAGCCCTGGGGCCTCATGTATCAACGCTGTGTACGCGCAAAAACTTTGCGTACGCCAGGTTTCACGCTCACGTTTAGATTAACTAATGATGAAATGAATGTGGGAATGTGCGCTGGTCCACGCCAACTTCATGCCTGGCGTATGTGCACTTCTTGTGTGTGCTTGTTTTATTTCCATTGGCGACTCCTAGAGGCAGTTGTGTTAAATTGCATACTACAAAGTGTCTTTGAGCCATGCAATGGCAGCTGTATGAGACAAGATCATCCACATGTCTAGCAGGAATATAAGGTTTCCATACCATGCAGTTGACCAGTCAAACATTAAAGTGCAACTTGCAGTGGGTCACGGGTTTTCCCAATGTAATCGGAGCAATACTGTACACACATTGCTATGAAGGTGCCACTTGAAGACGAATTTATATACGTGAATCAGAAACTTTTTCATTCAACAAATGTGCAAATAAAATATGATCCATACACTTATTAATGATTCCTACTTGTCTTCCTCGTGATGAAGAGTAGGCAAAATCTGATATGTAGTGGGGAAAGAAAGAAGAATGACTTTATCAGACACTGGATTCTAACTGAGTTCATGCTCTAATGTGTCAAATCATGTTGCCATGCACTTTTCGAGCTACGGCACTCACGCTGTTAAAAACACCACAAAATTTTACACCTATACATTGCACTATTTCTTTTTTAATTCACTCAGTGCGATGTTCAGACCCAACTGTGTTAACTGCATTAGCTAAACTCTCCCACTCTATTTTTTCTTTTGTTATTTATTCCGGATGACAAATAACACCATTTTTCTCCGGTCTACCTCCGAAAGTAGCATCTCCACATCACATTCTGTTCAAAGTTTCTCTTTTTGCTAGCTTTTGCCATTGCTTTTTCATTGGGTTTTACCAAAGTAGAGTCATCTGCATATTCATACGGGGGAGGAGGCAGGGAGGGGTTTTGTGCTGTGCATGTTGCACTCAGTTTCACGTTCATTGGATGTACAAAGAGAATATGCGTGTGATTCGGTGCATGCAGTGTTTCATACATCTGTATTTTTTTACTGCGTATGCACATTTACAGCTTTACAGCAATGTTTTCGTATGATTCTTCACACCATGACTCTCCTGGATATGGGAAAGAAAAAAGGTGGACTCATCAGAGAACATTGTTCCTTTTTACCCCAAAACACACATTTTGTGGTATAAAAAATTTCAAGGCAAAAGGTTCTTCACATAACAACCAATGCTAAAACAAAACTTTCTATGAGTACAACTTAGCTCTAAAAGTAGGTAGTGCTGTAGCCTCACCTCAAGAAGGTCGCTGGGTTGCTGGTTCGAACCTCGGCTCAGTTGGCATTTCTGTGTGGAGTTTGCATGTTCTCCCTGCATTTGTGTAGGTTTCCTCCGGGTGCTCCGGTTCCCCCACAGTCCAAAGACATGCGGTACAGGTGAATTGGGTAGGCTAAGTCCGTACTCACACTAGGGACAGTTGCCTCGACGCACCCCCTCCCGTCTCCCCCGACGGCCCGCACTCACACCACAATCGGGCCTCGGCACACTTACGTCATCGCTGCTGCGCTGTTCAGTGAGAAGCGCTGTCACTCGGCAGCACAGTGGAGATTTCTCTAGTTATATTGTTTCAGTCGTTTTATATGCAGTGACATGCAGTCAAATATTTCGCCGAACAGATCCGCCACTTTTGGCGCTCATAAACAATCATAAAGCTCTCGTGCTGCAGGAATGAGGAGGTTTGCTGAAGGTGCGCAGCTGTCGTGCAGTGAGGAGTTTGCATCTTTAATAAACGACGGCAGTTTGCGTTCACTGAACAGTAAGAATCATTAATAAATCCATATGAAACAGTCCCTTAAAAGTCACGTCTCTCTTTCAGTTTCGGGCTTTGGCGCGTAAAAAAAGCCCAAGTGAACCTCACTCAGGCCCACCTCTTCCAACTGGGCCAGGGCCGGCCAAGTAAACCGTGCTTAAGCCTGATTCACCGCACTCACACTTCTCAAACGATCTGAGAAACGGGCCTGGGCACCGTACAGATGGCATAGTGTGAGTAGGCCCTAAATTGTCGGTAGTGTATGAGTGTGTGTGAATGTGTGTGTGGAAGTTTCCTAGAGATGGGTTGGGGCTGGAAGGGCATCTGCTGCGTAAAAACTTGCTGGATAAGTTGGCATTTCATTCCGCTGTGGCGACCCCGGATTAATAAAGGGACTAAGCCGACAAGAAAATGAATGAATGAGTGAACCTATAATAAGTTGAAACACAGCACAACATGTTTTGTAGAGTTATGAAGGTAAACATAAGCCATAAATTATTCGCTTTATTCACTTTAAAGACTTACTGTAGTTTGCTCAAAAATGAAAATTTAATAATTGTTTACTCAACCTGCTGCTAGTCTTTTTTCCCCTCTGTCCACCATGTAATGGTTTTAAATCATCAATAGAATAATGCTTTTTGAAAATGATATAAAAGAATTCCATTGTGAGTCCAATGTAACGTACTGTATATTCCAAGTGTTCACCAAAACCAGTCGAGTACTGTTTCAAGAGAAATCAGTTCAATTCGCAGTACAGATAATAGGGTAATTTATTGTTCTATACATAATTATTTGATTACAGAAAAGATTAATTTATTTATTTTTATATCTTGTTCAGATTGCTATGTATATACAGTATTAATTATATGCATATGTTAATATCTGTAAATATTTTTAAATTAAGAATTCTATTCTATGATCTCTAATCTAATCTAATTATTTTATTGTATGCACAAACATTAATTTACATTTAACAATACATTTTTTTAATTAATGTAATCAATTGTAAATGTAAATGTATTTCAAGCAACGAACTCTCGCATACTTACTATGTGTAATGTGCCAGGGCAATTTCTAGGATTTCATTTTTTTGAATGTGGCAAAGGCCTGTACTGTTACTCTTAATGCTAAATGTATAAATTGAAAAAAATGCATACATGGTCTGCATCAGGCAAATCATTTTATTTATTGGCATGGCCCAGTTCAAAGCCCTTTTTGGTGCTAGATGGGCTTGACTCCATTGTCTGCCATATTTTTTTCAGATTGTGCACTGTACAGCATTAAAGGCATCCCAAAAGCTGAGTGGTGCCTATGCCCCAATAATTATGTATTTAAATAATTTGACATTACAGATTATTATAAGTTCAAGTCTACTACTTCAAGTCAAGTCTCAAGTCACTTGGTTTCAAGACAAAGTCAAGTCATTTCAAGATATTTCCAAGTGCTGAAAAGTGTGACTTAAGTCTTGAGTCAAGTCACATTAAATAATTTTTAAGCAGATTTCAGTCTGATTAGTAAAGAACTCGGCAATAGATCAGGCGGTGATTGTGGAGAAATCAGTGGGGGATTGGTGCTCTGCAGTGTTTAAGTGTGAACTACTGAACGACGCACCAAAGAGGCTTGCTGGCATATCACCGACAACTCGCACACAAAATTATAATAGGTCTTTTGCATACAACATCATTCATTATTACATATTGTCAGAAAAACTTCTAATTTTTACAAATTTGTATAAATTGTACATATTTTACATGAAGGTGTGTCCCAAAACATCAGACTTCTAACCCAAGCTTTTATTGGGGCATGAGCAAACTTACTTACTCCCAGGGCCGTATATATCGAAGTTGATATTTAGCCATACCTTGTTGGTGTTTAGTAACATCTAATTTTTACGAGTTGGGTCATTAGCCCAATGCTCAACCCCAACCTGGAGGACCAGGACATACACACATACACTACAGACAATTTAGCTTACTTAATTTACCTACAGCACATATCTTTGGACTTGGGGGAGAAACCGGAGCACTCAGAGAAAACCCACATGAACACAGGGAGAACACACAAACTGCACACAGAAATGCCAACTGACCCAGCCGGAACTCGAACCAGCGACCTTCTTGCTGTCAAGTAACAACGCTTCCCACTGTCCTGTACTGTCCCACTGTACAAATGAAATCATACAAATTAATATGATTTAGTGACTAAATCAAAAAGTTAAGAATTGCTGTGAGATTGTATTGGATAGTTGGAGAAGCAGGTATTTAAGTTACCAGCAAACACCTGAAATTAAAATGTAGTCATTTGCAAACAAAAAACAATTAAGGATTAATGATAGGGAAAATCTACATTAATCTACGAGTCCCCCACTTCTGATAAATCAGCCCAATCTCATGAGGAAAGGTAACTATTTAGGATTTTGTTGAAAATATGGTGCAGCATGGTACCTCACAGCAAGAAGGTCGCTGGTTCGAGCCCCAGCTGGGTCAGTTGTGTCGAGTTTGCATGTTCTCCCCATGTTTGCATGGGTTTCCTCCGGTTTACCCCACAGTCCAAAGACATGCGCTATACAGTAGGTGAATTGAATAAGCTCAGTTGGCCGTAGTGTATGTGTGTGAATGTAAGCGTGTATGGGTGTTTTCTGGTGTTGGATTATGGCTGGAAGGGCATCCGCTGCGTAAAACATGTGCTGGATAAGTTGGCAACTCATTCTGCTGTGGCGGCCCCTGTTTATTAAAGGGACTAAGCTGAAAAGAAAATGAATGAATGAATGAATGAAAATGTGGTTATTTAATTCAGTTGAAAACATGCGATTTTTTTGAAAAACAAGATGGGTCCCCAAACCCCACTGCTAACTCTACCCCTCATTAGAAGATGAACAAATTTGCACTAAAATGTATGAATGAGATTAATACAAATTAATTCAAATTAGCCACTAAATCAAAAGGTTGTGAATTGCATGATAGTGTTGGATAATTGGAGATTAAACTTTGGCTTCTACACCAGTAATTATTTTGTTATCTTATGCCCCATAACCAGCAAACACCAGAATTTACAATTTTCTACAATTTTGAATATGTAAAAGAAGTCATTTCAGGAATTAATGAGATGGAAAAGATCTACATCAAGATTTTTCTAAATTATTCTTTTTGTTGTTGTT
The DNA here is from genome assembly GCF_052040795.2 of Danio rerio. Lineage (NCBI taxonomy): Eukaryota > Metazoa > Chordata > Actinopteri > Cypriniformes > Danionidae > Danio > Danio rerio. Next base: position 31,230,340 of record NC_141039.2, on the reverse strand, counting down.
GTTCCACTGTAAAAAAAAAAAAAAAAAAAAAAAACTCAAAATGCTAAAAACAGCTGTGCACAGGTTTTGAGGTGAGTAACTCTGCAGTTAGTCAGGGTTGATGCTCCCCACTCTGCAGCGTTTAACTGGTTTACACTCCCATCAGCAAGTGTTAATGGTGTTGGGTGTGTTTTATTACTGCAGCGGAGAGACTTAACCGTTTCATAATACGACTCAGTCTGACCCAACCAGTTCTGTTTAATATTCTAGGCGCTCTTCCTTAGATATAAGCAGCCAGACAAAATCGGACATGCAAGGCAATAGAGCCTTGCCAGACAGTGATGCTGGACTTTATTTCCATGTCTGCCGCTCTTATCTCCACATCTCCTGCCAGATAGCTGTTAATAACACCAATTTATATGATTAATTATGACTGTCAGACCTTAAAGAGATTTCACATCCAGTTATTTAACATGTCTCTCAGAGATCTGAAAAAAAAAAAAAACAGTGCTTCAATGACACCTTCTATAATAATAATAATACCATACAACCGTTCGCCTACTTGCTTTTTAACACTTATTCCTTCTGTACACAACCTCATTCACTCGTTTCAAGCTTTAAGGATTTGCATATGCTGGCAAATTAACACCTCTAAGAGAAATCTAGTCTGAAATAGTTTTGTGATCAAAGGTGACTGACGGGGTGAAGATCCCAGTGTGACTTTGGATTACACTTTTTTTTTTTTTTGGTGTTTTGTTAATACTGTACGAGGGAGGGATGTTATTAGACGCAGTTCCTTATTCGTCCTATAGGTGGCAGTAGAGGTTTTGATGTCAGTAAGTGCACATGCTGAGCTAAGCACTCTCTTCTTTAAGCAAACGCAGCGTGTCTTGACAGCTTGTCATAACTAGTCCGTTTTCTTTTAAACACTAAAACAAAAGGCATCTTTTGACAAGATGGTCACCTTTTTTTTCCCTCAGAAGATTGGAACAAAGACTGGCTTCAAATGTCTCCCTGCTAAACTTAGCACTAAGGTAGTATTTTTCTTAGATTATATTATTATTGTTAATATTAGTATTAATCATTCTCATAATTCAATTGGTGATTTTAACAAACATTAAGATCCGTAGTGTACTATCAAAAGTTATGTTACTTAAAAAGACAGAATTATTTAAGATAGTTGTTTACTTAAAGCAAATTTGAAATAAAAAACAATCTTTTTCATTACCTTTTGTATTATATATTGATATTTGGCTTACAAGTAATACATTTTTTACTCCCAAATAAGATAAAGTAAATCAATTTTAAAATATTACACTGAGCCTGAAAGACTTCTACATCTATTTTGTACTTGTAAATTTTTCTGATGGTTTTTGGAAACATGTTTCAGGATAAATTTTTTTAATCATTTAGCAAAATATTTAACTTTGATGAATCTATGATTCTTTTTTTAGTTGTAAAACTGGCTGTTATACACTCTATAACACTTTGATGTTGATAATCGAGTGTGTGCATAGTCTTAAAATGTTTCAAGTCTCAAAAACTAAATTTTAGGCCTTAAAAAGTGTCAAATTCAAAATGATAATGTGTTTTAGGTCTTTAAATTTCCAAACTTCTCAATTAAACCTTTAACAAAAGTAAAAAATATTAATTTTTTTTAATCTATGTATATAACCAGAGTTTGCTTGTGTTGACACATTATTTAAAATATGTGGCTAAGAAAAAACTAAATTAGATTTTTTTGGTGGGGACCATTAAAACTCTTTTCTATTGGCAGTCAGAAAAAAAATGCTTAGTGTTTAAACCCATATAAGCCTGAAATTGTATTCATAATGGCATTGAAAAGGGCTTAAAAAGTCTTAAATATGACTTCGTGACACGTGCAGAAACCCTGACAATTTTTTTCTTGGGAAGTTTTACATACATAAGGCAAAATAAATGTCTAATAATCCCTCCTTTCAATTTTTATTGTAAAGATTTACAAATATTTTATAATTCTTTGACCCCAATTGCAAAAAAACAAAAAGGCTATTAAAACATGGATTTTGATGGATTCCATATATTTATATATATATATATATATATATATATATATATATATATATATATATATATATATATATATATATATATATATTCATTATTTATGTGTTGATTTATTTTTTATTTTTACTTTATGCATGTTCTACATCACTAGATAGGTTTTGTATGACTGTTACATGTGTCATAGTATAGTTATGTTTAATAACTATAAATAATAGTAATAATAATAAAAAAATAGTATTATGATTTAGTTTTAAAACCAGAACTAAATCAATTTTCAGAATTTATATTTTTATTTTTTTGAAATTTACAATAGAACACATGATTTATGAACATTAATAGATATAAAACATAGTTATCTGTTTTTCCAAATTAAGGCTTTTTTTCTCTCAGATTCTTTGATTTGAACCAACTCTTAATTTTAGGTTGGATGATACCTGAGAAGAGATAACAAAGCTCATTGGTTTAGGTATGAACAAAAAAACATCATCCACTCTGTCAAAATAGCATTATGGTTTAGTCTTTATCGATTGCATCTCTTCTTTTCCCCGTCAGATCTTCTTCTTTATATGTAGACTCTAAAATCCCTGTGATCAGTGGAGTCCTTAAGGGCTTATTAGCATAAACGTCTTCAATTGAGAGTGCTGACAGAATCACTTTTGACCTGTCATGTCATGATGGATGACGTTACACTTTGATTGCACACCGGGAGGCTTCATACATTTGTTTGTCTGTCACGAAACTCAAGTCGTCTGGTATTCCCCTTTTTGGTTAATAATCAGACTAAGGCTGTTCTTCTGTGAACCATTTACATCTATTGCTGGGCTGTGTATGTGTATTTGCATGCATGCACACGTACATTTTAAGAGGTTAAAATGGTAAGTTCACTATGAACAAAAAGAAAAATCCCTTAGCCTGCCTTATTGTGGTATAAAAACTGTGCTGTTCTTTTATTTTTTCGCATCTACATTTCTAGATAAAGTTCACTTTAAGAATGCAATCTATTATTTATTATGACATAACCTAGATAAAAAAAAGTCATCTGGCACATGAAAATATATTTGATTTATTTTTAGTAATTGATATTGTTTTAAATCAAATTAAATGTTATTTAATTTTATTTAATTTTATTTTACTGTCATATAACTTCTATCAAGTTGGTCATGAAATATGGAACTCTGACGTCAGACCTTTTTAAATAACAATGTGTTTGGCCAAGATTAAGTTATAAAATTGTGACATATACACTTACTGGCCACATTATTAGGTAAACCTGTCAAACTGCTTGTTACTGCAAATTTCTAATCAGCCAATCACATGGCAGCAACTCAATGCTTTTAGGCATGTAGACATGGTCAAGACGATCTGCTGAAGTTCAAACTGAGCATCAGAATGAGGAAGAAAGGTGATTTAAGTGACTTTGAACATGGCATGGTTGTTGATGCCAGACAGGCTGGTCTGAGTATTTCAGAAACTGCTGATCTACTGGGATTTTCACGCACAACCATCTATAGGGTTTACAGAGAATTGTCTGAAAAAGAGAAAATATCCAGTGAGTGGCTGTTCTGTGGGCGCAAATACTTTGTTGATGCCAGAGGTCAGTGGAGAATGGTCAGACTGGTTCGAGCTGATAGGAAGGAAACAGTAACTCAAATAACCACTTGTTACAATCGAGGTATGCAGAAGAGCATCTCTGAACGTACGACATGTCGAACCTTGATTTGAATGGGCTAGAGCAGCAGCAGAACGTACCTCGTGCAACTCCTGTCAGCTAAGAACAGGAAACTGAGGCTACAATTCGCACATGCTCAAATAAATTGTACAATAGAAGACTCGAAACACGTTACCTGCTCTGATTAGTTTCGATTTCTGCTGCGACATTCAGATGGTAGGGTCAGAATTTGGCATCAACACTATAAAAGCATAGATCCATCCTGCCTTGTATCAACGGTTCAGGCTGGTGGTGTAATTGTGTGGGGGTTATTTTCTTGGCACACTTTAGTACCAAGTATGGCCCATTAGTACCAATTGAGCATTGTGTCAACACCACAGCCTACCTGAGTATTGATGCATGTCCATCCCTTTATAACCACAGTTAATTCATCTTCTGATGGCTACTTTCAGCAGGATAACGCAGCATGTCATAAAGCGTGAATCATCTCAGACTGGTTTCCTGAACATGACAATGAGTTCACTGTACTCAAATGGCCTCCACAGTCATCAGAGCTCAATCCAATAGAGCACCTCTGGGATGTGGTGAAATGGAAGATTTGCATCATGGATGTGTAACCGACAAATCTGTAGCAACTGCTTAGTGCTATGATGTCATTATGGACCAATATCTCAGAGGAATATTTCCAGTACCTTGTTGAATCTATGCCACGAAGAATTTAGACAGTTCTGAAGGTAAAAGGGGGTCCATTCCGGGACTAGTAAGGTGTACCTAATAAAGTGGCCAGTGAGTGTATTTTGTAATATGAAGCTTGACACTTTTTTAAATGTACTTTTCTATAGTAAAACAACATTCAGATTTAAACTGGTTTTCACAGGATGGATTTTGTGGTTTTAAGATTTCAAATCATGTCCAATTAAGGATTATTACTAAAATATGTGAAAATGAAAGACAACAGCATATCGGTTTTAAGCGTGGTGAAAGTAATTTATGTCAGAATTTTCATTTGGGAAAACTAAGGAAAAGTGTTATCTAATGTGTTGATGCTATTAGCATTAGATTAAGCTTCACTGCCTTGACAAATTATAATTCTAACATGATGCTGACATATGTTTTGCATTGATTTTCTCCATCATTTAATCAATATATGAGCAAGCTTTGCATATTCCCAAATGAAAGGCGCATATTTATCCTCATTCATATTTAGACTGGATTGTGGTGTACTTGACAGCATTTTGAAATACATATATATGTGGTCTCTGTCTGTGCTGCACAGGTGTGAGTGGACATGCTGTGGGACATCAGCTGTTGAATGCCAGCTTGACCGGTCTTTCTCATTTGAGTGACCTTGTCTACATGCCATGCACTGTACCTGAACATCTGTGTGAAGTGGACTGGGACATCTGTGTGACGAACTGACATCTGTGTTACTGTACGTATGTGTGTGTGCGCATGTGTGTGTGTGTGTGTGTTCTGATGCAGCAGAAACAGAATGTAAGGTCATGCTCACACAGCAGCTTTTGAGTCATTAATGCAGTTGCTTTCAACGGCATTAACTGTGAAAATACACCTGATAGAAACAAATTAATTTAGCTATACTTAAAATAGCTATAATTTCAAAATAACATTAGTACTCTCGCATGATGTTTTTTCAGGTAGTTCTGTAATTGATTTGTTTTCACATTTACAGTTTACCTGGTATACATAAAAATAATCACATGCTCATTCTTTAAATATATGGCTATGTTTATGTTTATGAATTAATTAACACTCTTTGGCTTCACATGACAGGCACTACAAGATGCTTCATTGAATTACAAAATTAAAAAAAAGGTTTATCCAGAAATCTGTAATCCTCTGTTGTCCTAGTAATTGCTTACTATAGCTTTTCGGAAACACTGTAGCCAATCTCAAGTATAAGAGGCTTTATATATATATATATATATATATATATATATATATATATATATATATATATATATATATATATATATATATACCATTAACTTGAAATTAGCAACAGATGTTGTTAACAACCAAAGAAATTAATGCCAAAAACAAAACTAATTCGTTTACAAATGAATTTATGTGTAATAAAATGACACAGTGAAAACGTATTGAACACATGAAGAAAGGTTGGTGTAGAAAGGCAGTGAAAGCCCAGACAGCAACTGAAATCTCTCAGTAGTTATTTAGCAACCCTCTGCCCTTTGTCAGTATAAATGAATATTAGCTACTTCAGTTCAACAACTACATTTTTGGGATGATGGAGATGAAACCAGAGTGGACTTTTTAGCAGGACAATGATCCAAAACACAGCCAAGCAAACTCTCAAATGCTTTCAGAGAAGGAAAATCAAGCTGTAGAATGGCCCAGCCAATCACCTGACTCGATTCCAATGAAAAAAATAAAAATAAAGTTCAGTTTTGATAGACAAGACCCACAGAACCATCAAGATTTTTACACCCTTTTGGAGTTACTGTTATGTAAACCTACCTACTTACCGTTGGCATGATATTTAAGAGGACTAAAGTATTTTAGTTACATAACATTGGTTAAAGGAAACACTTGACATTATGCAATAGTTTATTTAATCAATGGTACACTTGTAAATCTTAGGACTCGTAACCATGTTTACAGCTGTGTGAATGAAACTATTGCCATACCTCAGTGCTCTGCAGTGCACATATGTTTTTAACGTATTCTAGATTTTTCATCTGTGGTTTTCTTATGGGGTTTTATAATAGTAGTTAAAATATGGTTTAAGATTATTTTATTATAATAAAATAATTTATTTGGTTTATAAAACTTGACCATACTTCACCAAGCAAATGTTAATATTATATACTATAATATTTAGTATTTCTTATACTTCTTATACTTATTTAACTTGTAGAGCAACACATTTAAAGTATTGTAAATGTAAGTATTGTTATAATGAGATTTACATTACTCATCAATTTAAAACTGTAACAAAACACCATATGAAAAACTGAGGGAAAATAACATCATCATCTGCTTTAAATCAGATCTCTAGTGTATATGTTTTACTTGACATCATCTGACCTTGACTAAAAAAAATCAACAATATATTTTAACTCATGAAGGTGGAGCCCCAGAGCCACACCCAACTAGTATGTAATCTTAAAGGACAAGTGGAGGTCTGGTGGTGTTTACCAGCCAGATCTTAAAGTTTACTTTACCAAGCAGTTTTAAACTCTTCAAAGAAAGACAAAGACAGAAAATTACATCACATTTTAAACAATTTTGCTTAATATATTATTATATTATATATTATAAGTCCAAAGGGCTGCAATGTGAACTCCAAAAAAAAAGAAGATTTTTGTTGCTTGTTCAAACTACATATTTAAAATGATCTGAATCAAAACAGTTCTTGAGTTTTTCTGGACAATTTAATTGGTTTATGTTCAGTCCACAGTTGAGTTAACTTAATCAATATGTGTTGGGACAACATGAAGGAATTGTGTGGAACTTAGCTTTTTTTACAGTACACTCACAACTATAAGTAAGTGCGTGTGTCAATCCAAAAAACTCACACTTTGAATGTAGTATTGAAGGTCAAATTATTGGGCCCACCACAATTAAGGCACGTTTAGCTGTACAGTGGTCCCTCGTTATTCGCGGGAGTTACATTCCAAAAATAATCTGCAATAGGTGAAATTTAGTGAAACAGTCAGCTTTATTTTTTACAATTATTATAGATGTTTTAAGGCTGTAGAATCCCTCACTACACACTTTATACACTTTTCTCAGACAGACATTAATATTTTCACGCTTCTCTCTCTTGTTTAAACACTCTCAAAGTTCAAACCTTTGTAGAAAAATAAGTCCAGTATTTTAGAATGAAACCAAAGATTAAAACTATTTGATCTTTATTTATTTATTCTATAATGGTGCCCTACAGCCACGTAACTTCTACTTTCCTTTAGCATGTCCAGAAGTTCTAATTTTGTGCGATGGTTAGCATCTTCCTCTGCTTTGTGGATGCTACTGCAGGTGCATTTAATGGTGCAGAATATCTCGTCAACATTGTGGTGGAGAAAACTTGCAAACATTACAATACAGCACTTCAGAGTCACACTGTTAGCGATCGAAGATAAATTTAGCAAGCTGTACGCATTCTGTACTGTACAAAAGACACAACACGGAGCAGATTGATTGACAATAGTCTATAGCCGGTCAGAACAAAATGTGCTAATCAAGACGCAGGACACAATGTGCTGTAGAAAAAAAGCATGTCAAATTGCATGAAAAAAATTGCAAAACTGCGAGGTCGCGAAAAGTGAACCACGTTATAGCCAAGGACCGTAATTGTAAAAAATAAATAAAAGTGTGTTATACCAACACAATCATACGACAGTTCGTAACTTTTTGATTTAATAGCTAATTCGTATAAATTCATACAATCTCATTCGTACAATTTAGTACAATTTGCTCATACCCAATGATAGTTGGGTTTAGAGGCGTGTTGGGTACCACACCTCTGTTTTAAAATTGTATTCTTTTGTACGACTGAACTCGTCCGAATTAACCACTAATCTGACAAAACGAAAAATAGTTACGTTTTCTTGTGAGATCAGGCTGGTACATTAAACCAGGTAACCTAGTAGATAAATCTAAAACTAGACCCTTGTGTTTTTGTGTGTACAGCCAATCAGTATGTTTAGTAAAATTATGATGTCATCACCCCTCTACACCCCTGGTGGACTACACGCATGCAGTGTACTGTATGCATGCTTCAAGTCGTCATCTTCGTTTTTAGTGTTTCTCTGATGCAGAATTACATCCCCACATACTGGTCTGGCATGCATAATACAACATTTTGACTTAATTTTGTTGGTTTTTCATGTACCCAGAAATTTCTTGAGACAAATAATTGCAGCATCAAATATGACAGAAACTGTTCAGGCAGAGTAAGCGGTAGCAAAAGTGAGAGAGTGAAAGTAGGCCTATTCACCTCTAGCAGCGGTGCACCTGCACGGCAGGACAGTGCGAGGAGCAGGTGCATGGCAGGTGGCCCCACACCTGTCCACACTGTGCTGAGAAGAGAGACAGCTGGCAGCCTGAGTCATCTGATGAGCAGAGTTCAATAACCGCTTGTAGAAAAGTCTGTCTTTACAGCTCATATGCCTCTGTGAAGCAGACGCACACCTCTCCTTGTTCTAGCAAAGTCCCTTAATAATAAAGAGGCTGTCCACCACCTGTGCACTCTTGCCAAATATATGAGGTGTTATGTAATTTACGTGCGGTGGGAAATCAGGTTTAATAGTAACCTGTAATTTGAAAGGTGGAAGCTTTTAATATGCGGGTTGAATAGAAACACAAAAGGACAGAATCTGATTTCATATTTTCATTAAAGCTAGACAATGTGGTCAAAGTGATCACACTGCAGCGTGTTCTTCACAGATATATTTACAGAAATTTGCGACATGTAGTGACATGCATGGTCTACTTAGGGGTCATTTAAATACTGAAACCTTTTTATTTTCAGAATGTTGACTGTACAGATACACAATAAGAGATTTTGGGAGGGGGGCTTATAATATTTATGATTTCTTTTTTCGTAAGGCTCCCTTAAACATTAGGATGAAGATAATGATACTGTCATTAGCTGAGTCCCAAATCGCATACTTATGTTTTGTAGTATAGTGTAAGTTGTTTGTTCACACTGAAAACTCTAACAATTGTGCACTTTAATCGCCTGGACGATGCACTTATTCAGCCAGTAAAATGAAGTTTGTAATGATGGAAACTTTACGCACTCAACGACCGTACGGGGTGGAGCTATCGGGCGCACATGTTGGATAACTATATTTATTTTGGATTTATTTTTCATACGAGAGTGATTATAGTGCCTCCTAATGGTGAATGCGGTTATACTCATGGCAGGTATTGTTTGGTAGTTTGGTCATTTATTTAACATATTTGGCAACCGTGAAACGTCATCAGGGAAACGTTTTGAATGTCCGCTTAGTAAAAAAAAAACATTTGTGCTTAATTTGGGATGATACTACAGTCATATATTATGCTGTTGAGTGTGTAAGTGCATAAGTACATACTAAAAACATGTATAGTGGGTGTGTGTGAGAGTGAGTGTGTATGGGTGTTTCCCAGTACTGGATTGCAGCTGGAAGGGCATCCACTGGGTAAAACAGATGCTGGATAAGTTGGTGGTTTATTCCACTGTGGTGACCTCTGATGAATAAAGGGACTAAGCTGAAGGAAAATAAATGAATGAATGGCCTTTAACATCACCAGTAAAAACTAGTCTTTGGGCTAATTTGGGTACATTTTCGTTCTTGGGGAATGTTGATTAATGTACACTGTCCCTTGTTATGAAAAATAAATACATTTAAACTCCCTAAGAAATCAAAACTAACCATATGATTTTGTTAGCTCACATAGTTTTGTGGTTAACAATTAATATGTGAATGTCATCCAAAAAATAAAAAATAAATAAACTGTTCTTCTAATCTTTAATTGAAAACTGTAAAAGCACTTCCTGTTTTTTTCAGTTAATTTGCCAGATTACATATATTTTAGGAATTGGAACTTTTTCAGTTTTGACAACATAAATGGTGAAAAGGAGAAGTCAGTTAGGTTGTAATAACTCTCCCCAAACCTTTTCCAACTATTCTGAATCAAGTGTCTGCTTTACTACATCCATTCAGCTTGTAGTAGAAAAAAACAAGCCATGCTCACTGTTGTGTCATTTAATATTCCATTTTTCTAGGAACTGCATCACAATACAAAAAATTATGGCCGCAGCTTCTGGTTCATGGGGACTTTAAACTTAAACTTACAGAAAGGTGAACTTTTGATGCAGTTTTAAAAATAATCTATATTTTAATAATATTTTAACACCACAGTTAACATTGCAAATGTAAGATAATGTCACAGAAGAGCAAAGTCATCAATTGCAGAATAATAGCTTTGTTAAACAGCTTATTAACACACTTTTTTAGTTATATGCAGAAATTACATTATTGGATGATCAAAGCTTTTAATAATGCAATATAAATGTAATGTGATACAAAATATAACAGTTGCAACTAATACAGTTATTTTTGTATACAAAGTGCTTTAAAAATTCAATAACAAAGAATGCTAGTAAAATAATGTATATATTTTTAATTGTCATAAAATAAAATGACTTCATGTTTAGAGCAATAACAAAGATCTGCCATGGGGTAAGAAATATTGGTTTCATTTTGCAGTGCTTTCCCTACATAGACTTCACTAGGTTACGCCGTCCAAGTATATTTCGTGACACTTTTTTTTTTTTTTTTTTGCTAATACTGTCATCCTTTCACACTATATTGTAATCTAATATAACCTTTTTGTCACTTAAAAAATGTGTCCCGGTGGGTTTCAAAATTTTCTAAAATATCCAGGATTCAACTTTTGCTTTTTAAAGCTGTTGTTTCTTATTCATATGCGTTTTTGCATTATCTTTTTACTTAAGCCTACTTTCGCTTGGCTTTGCAGCTGACTGCACACACACAGTCGTGAGAGAAACATTCAATAAATCATTCTTGAATTTAATTGGCTCAGAAAAACTTTACCATATACTCGGAGAGGAGGGAATAACTGGTCTAAACTGGCTGCAAAATATATGGACACCATTAGTAATCGTTCATCAACGCATTTGCCTTAACTTATTTTATCTACACATTTTAACCTTGTAATTATTATAATTTTTAAAGATTTTGACTGTAATTCTTCTCATTTGCCGTATATTTTATTAAGTTTATGATGTCAGGCTATATTACATAGGCTATTTTATATCTAAAATGCTTTTGCATTCTTGTTTGCTTTGAACTTGAAATTAATAATGAATCAAATTATTGTTAAAAATATAATAGTTTTGTTTATCGCATAAAGTTAACTATTTATGTGATGTGGGTAAATGGTGGGTTTCAATCCTGCTACCACTGCAAGTCTATTTCAATCCTATGGGAAGCACTATTTTGAGTTGAGTTTTTTCTTCATAACCCATTGCAAGATCTTATTTTAAGAATAAACTCCTTGAAAAATATAATTTCAAATCTTTTACTATTGGTAAATTCATTATTTGGTAAATACATATAATTTCAAAATGATGAGATATTTGTACTCTAAAACAGCAAAAATATTTTAAAACACATTCATAAAAAACTTTAATTTATCTTTAAAGTATCAACTAAAACATTGGCAAATCCATTGATTTAATACCTGCACATCCTGAATACACAAAACCAGCCAATCAGATTGTATCATGCTATTTTGAGACAGAGATTGCCATTTTTGTGTGCAATATGTCTCAGACAGTCGATGAACGGTCAGTAGGCGGGCAGACTCCACCACTCTCAATCTCTCTCTCTCTCTCTCTCAATGTGTCCTTCTCCAGCATGTCAGTCCATGGCTCAATTTTCCATTTTTACTTATGATCTGCAGTGAGACTGACCCCTGACAGGAGAGGGTCACACGGCAATGCCCATTTACAACTGGTAGTCATGGCAGCAGTGTGGAATGCTGGGAGTGACAGGTCTGGTGAATGCAGTCTGGATACTGGCCTAAACCAACTGTGAAGAGTCTGGAGATTTGTGCCGCATGTTATATGTGTTTCAGTGTAGGTCAGCTGAGTATCAATTACTATTTTTTTATTTAAAGTCTTTCAGGTATTCAAATAAACCTAGAAACACCATTTCGGATATTGAATGTTCGTTTCTTTTCATCTCATTTCAAACAAAAGCATGCTGTCAGATTAGGTCATTAAAGATTTTGTATGTCTCTAATTTAGTAATTACTTAACAACATAATTTATTTTGTATGATCTGAATTGTTTTTGTAATAATAACAACAGTAAATAATAATAGCTTTTTTCAGAAAATGTTCAAAACTTGCTTTTATATTGCAGTGCTGTTGTGGAGGTTTGCCAGCTTGTTTCTATGTGGTTGCTAAGGAGCTCTGAGTAGTAGGGATGAATGCTATTTATATTGAATATTGGCCACAAATTATAGAATCCGATTTATTTTAGCAATCTAATGCCAGACTCTGGAAATAAAAAGTATTTTTTTTCTTATTTTTATTGTTATTTTATTGTAAACATTAAAATAATATTTATTTACATAATTTATTTATAATTTTATCATTTATATATTTATTTATACATATTTATGTATTAATATCACCTTTTGTGAGCATCAACTTGTTGAACTAATTGAACTAATTAAAAAATAATCAACCATATTTATCAGAATTCTTATTGAAAAAATGGGAGATTGCATTTAGATTAAAGGTTCAAGTCACCCTGGAGTACTTTTTTGAGATTTTAACAGATTTGTGTGTGTTGGGCACAGGTTAAGACAATGTTAGCGCCTGTCAGCTTTAATTGTTGGGAAAACTGGATAATTTTGAGCTTTTGTTAGCTAATTTTATCTTTTGGGTTTAAAATCCTTATTGGGGCGAGATCAAAATCGATAACGTAGCACACATCTGCACACATCTGCTAGTGATGATGCATCGGTTTCTCATTAGTATTCATAGTGGAGTTTTCTTATCCTATAAGAAGACCCTGCTTAATTATTCATGACTGCACATGCTTTCTGATGACAAACTAATATGGATTTATGTTATCATTTGTTATCAGGTGCTACAGGTGGTTCATATACATCTGATGATATCATCATTTATAATCTAGTTCTTCTTTGACTATAGCACTTTATTCACTGCAAGCCAGTTTTTAAGCATCTAATGCACTTTTACCAATCTTCATTTAGTTTTAAATAATAATAAAACAAAATGTATGTATTTTTTTTATATAGAAATTTACCACGTGTTGAGTTTCCTCTTAAAATTTCCTCATTGGACGGTAGTGAGATTAATAATGTTTACTGCTACTAATATCTTAGTATCTAGTTAGATGGTAAACTGTTATTTAATACTTACATAAATTAATGGCTGAAAAAAGTTCCGTATTGGTTTTCTTTCCAGAAAAAAGTCTTGTAATTTGGTTAAATTAACAATATGACAAATTTTTGGATGCTCAAAATACGCCATTTAATAGTCATCACTGTCAACTGTATTCCTTATTGAATTGGCCTTCTCTTCAATCAAGTTATCAAATTAATTGGTAATTGGTAAAATCAGACCAATCAGTGAGCAAAGTATGGCAATTTGCCTTTAGCTCCACCCATGAGGCATAGAGAATGGCATAATGTAATTAAACATGAGTATTTCCTGTATAGACCTTTTTCTTCGTTGCTGCATGGAGAGCACCATAGCAAACATCGTCTTTTGGTATGGATGCTTAAAACTTCCATTTACAGCATTTACAGCCAGTAAATTATAATCAGAAAATAGTTGTCAATACCATTTTGAGTGGCTTACAGAGTGTTTTTGTGATCCACAACTTTTGATTTTGAAAGGTGTGTGTTAAAGCCGTTATACTTCTGTCAGATGTGGTTCAAGTGCAAGAGAAAAACCTTCTCCTCATTCACTGTTTTATAGTCTTACTAGCCATAAGTGGGCAAAATTGAGTGATGATTGTCTTGCTAAAAAGTCAACTGAAAGTATCGCCAGTAAATTTTGCCTTATCTTGTAGCAAGCAACAGCAAAGTACAAAATGATGTTAGTTATACAATATACATGTTAGTTTCAGTGTTCTGTATTTTTATAATTATAATTATTTAAATTTTTTATAATAATAAGCTACACTATTTCCCTAATTTAAATTTGACATGTTTAAAGTAGATAATTTTAATATAATAATTAAAATTTTATTTGTGTTTACTGTTTGCTTCAGAGAAAAAGTTGTTTCATTTCTGAATATTTTAAAATACATTTGAATAAATGTTTAAGTTAGTTAATATCTTTTCAGTTTTTTGTAACTAATACTCACTGCATTTTAGCAGTACGAAGCTACGATACAGATTATTGAGCTGAAGCTTGACTACAAAATTAAATCGCAATATCCGTCAAAAAATAAAAAAATAAAAATAAATCGCAATTAGATATTTTTACCAAATCGCACAGCCTTATTGTGTCAAACATTTTGGTGTCTTACATTTAGTTTGGGCTGGGTATATATTTGAAAAAAAAACACCAAACCATTGCTTTAGCGACAACGTTGCTCGCAAAATAATGTTTTTCATTCATATTAGATCACATTTATCACAAGTCCAGGAGGCGGTGCTAATCGACAGCAATTTTGTTCAAAGATGTTAAAAACAAGTAAATAGATCAAAACTATCCTTTTGAAGCTGTCCAAACGTGACTGTTTATACCACAGGTCTCAAAATGTATTTCTGGAAGGTCGCAGCTCTGCAGTTTTGCTCCAACCCTAATTGAGCACAGCTGATCCAACCAATCAAGATGGTCAAGTCTACGAAAGACTACTAAATCAGCTGTGTTTGATTAGGGTTTGAGCAAAACTGCAGAGCTGCAGCCTTCCAGGAATTGCTTTGAGACCTATGATTTATATGCATCAAGCTGCCGATCAGAAGTTCTTGGCATCCTCATTACGCATACACGCAAAGCATAATAGGTAATTTTGCATTCTAAGAAAAAGGTCTATATGAATGGAGATCAAAATTAGAGATCAACCTACTATTTCCTATTTAATTTTTTTTTCTAACATTAGGCACATGTGCTTATGATACTACGGTACTGTCGCTCCTTCCACTTGCAGTTGTACAGTACATAGATTTTAGATTTCCGAGTTTCAGTCAATACTGTCCCAGTTTGACACTTTTGTTCCCTTGCCTGAATTTTTCTCCTTTTCCTGTTTATATTCCAGCACACTGTAGCTTGTTAGTCTGGGCAGCAGGCAGCGATGAGGTCTTCCAGTTTGAGGTGGATGAAGGTGGTGTTCCTGAGCAGTGGCTGTCTGTCTGTTAAAAGGAGTCCCCCTGCTTCGCTCTGCAGTGACCCCGACTGTAATGATGCATCTGTGAAGGCACACACACTCACACACATGGAAATTACCCTACGGCATGCAGCCAACACATCCGTTGGTAGGTGATCTAGGCCGGCTGTGTATTTACATCAGCGAGACATTCCAATTACGTTCTCTTTAGGAATCCTCGTTTTCCTACCTTTTTTTTTCCATGGCCGTGTCCTGCTTAGCTTTGTCCACCTTGCGCCTAGTGAGTCCCCACAGCTTTGGTGATGAATCACTCCTGGACAACAAGTCTTCAATAGAAGGAGGCTGGTATTGTGTTGAGGCACTCTGCCATGGATCTTGTTATAATAGAGCTGAGAGTGCATCCTGCAAAAGCAAATGTCAATGCCACTCCCTAGGGCTGCGCACAATAGCCTCCTGTTTTTCTCTACCATGATGCCTCGGCGACAACCAGCATATACAAAGCCACATGCAACTCTGCATGCTGTTATTGTCGGTGTTTCCATGGTAACATCCAAAAGGGGCATTGAATGAAATCCCATTTAGTCGGGTAACTCTCACCTGTGGGGTTAGGAACAGTGCCGAGGTGTGGAATGGACTGGAGAAGTGTGGAAGTGTAATCAAAGGATGTTTCGAGCGCCTGAGGTGGTCCGTGTTGAGCGCAGAGCCCATCTGATGCTCTTTGGTCGACGTAGGTTGGATTAGTGTGTTTACATTTGACCGTAAGTGAAGAAAGTCGTTGAACTGAAATATTTATCAAGGAACGAATCACACCGTTGGGCCCGAGAGAGTCGCTGCCAGTGACACTTCACTTCAAACGTGTTTGTGTTCAGTCATCTTAGGTTTTCCCCTCACAGATTCTCATTGACCTAAAAGCCCATTCAACCTTCTTAGACCATGCCCAGGGTCAGAAAGGGTGTTAAGTATAGATGAGATGAGCTTGGCAACATCCAATACAGACTCATCTTCACAAATGGAAACTTAAACTTCAAACAAATGACATATATATATACCATTTCAAAGGGAATTTTTATAAAAGCCCATCAGCCATATGACAGGTTTTCTGAGGACTCATGTGTTGTGACAGGCCTTAACACCCTCTGGCAGAGCTCTGATTGGTTGAATGACTGAAGCATGGTGATTTTTTTGTCTTAAATTGCTTCTCTACCTGTGTCTGCTTGAGGCTAAGAATTTAAGCTCGCTGAACCGTAAGTCAATCCATAAAATGGTCAAATGTCAGGTGAACATAAATGTTCCTTGACTTACGCTCTTTCAGACACTTTATGATGTCTGGAAAAAAAATATCTGTGTAATCATGTTGTTACATCAGTGGTGTTCCACAGGACACTATGAATTTCAAATAGAAAGCTGAATATCTAGACTCAGGATTGAGGTCAGTTTTAAATTATGAAACGAAATCTGATGTTGAATCTAAAATGATGTTTCTAGGCAATCACCAACTGTTTTTTCAGTGGATGACAAGCTGACAAAACATTGCTGCAACTCTGATACTCTGTTTCAATTATGGAGAAAATTAAAAGCACCGCAGTGTTTTTTTTTTCTGAGATAATAGTCTATTGAATTGTGTATTGAGCACACAAAACATGTAGCTGATTGGTTAATTCTTGTCACATGATGTGCATGCTCAAATAATGAACTTGCACTCGGAAAAGATGTGATATGTGAACGGCCGCCATCATTTGCGATCTTCAGCAGTTAATCCTCTTGCACAGACATGCTGGATTCAGTCCTTCCTCTTCCTAAAGAAACTTTCCAAAGACGTCTGTTTCTTACTTATTTTGCTAGCTTTATGGACAAAATGTCTCTTGAGTGTCAAATGGTACCAACTGATCCATGGACACTATGAATTTGAAATAGAAAATCTTGATATCTTGATTCAGGTTTGAGCTCAGAAGGGTGAAACTAAACCGTTTTTAAAATCTGAGACAGAATCCAATGTTGAATCTAAAAGCATGTTCTTAGAAACTGACAACAGAATTCAAAATTAGAATCAATTGGATCCATTCCTTGGCAGTTCGTGAGTCCTTCACTGGGCCTTTTCATCTTCGCTAAGAAACTTTCCAAAGACGTCTGTTTCTTACTCATTTTGCTAGTTTGTTTTGGTGCCAATTTTGGTGCCAAATGGTACTAATTGATCTACGGACTGGTACCGGTCAGCAACCTGAGGGTTGAGGACCACTGCTTGAGGAAATATGCTTGTTGCCTGCTGACTTCTTAGTGTAAACGTGTGCACAATTTTTGGCTGCATTTGTTTTACTTCAGAAACGTGGATAGTTCTCTGTTGTGATTGGATTTAGAGTGATCAGTCCATATTTGCCTTGTGTTGGACGAGAACAGGGAAAGGGGACCAAAATAGTGGGAGAGGTACGAGTCACTTTGTCAGTCATGCCTGAAAAAACACCCACCAAGTCACCGGCTTGGTTGCCTGCGGCTACAGTGTGTTTACAATGCTGACTGTACAGAGATGGGGAGTTGAGGCTTATGGGGGAGTAGCAACTGTATCACCAACAGCAGCAGCAAGGTAAAGCCGGAACGGCATAAAGCTCCTTTTATCCTCTCTTCCACACTGCCCGTATCCCCCATATCCACACACTTCATTTCCCGCAAGACAGTGACCATCTCATGGTTCTCTATTTAAAACCATATTTATATTCAGACTCATGTGGATGGTTTATAACCCTAACTTAAGTGGTATTTTATTGAGAGGAGCTGACCTGCTTTTCAACTCAGGAAGACGTTTCTTTCTATAGCTAGTATGACGTTAATGCGCTACGATCCAGGAATTTAAAAATAAAAACCCATAAATGAATTCAAAGAAACTGGCTGTGCCAAAACACACAGAGCCGACGTCAAATGGAGGTCTTTCCCAAAACAGATTCATTGTTGTGTATGATGCTGTCTTACGGTCTGGCCTGCTGAGCGTCTCCCTTAGGATGGTGGGGCAGTTCTGCTTCAGGGTCTGGCATATCAGGCTCCTTCTGATGCACAGAGATTGCTAAATCAGAGCAAGTGTGTGGTTTGGTCTCTTGCTTGTGGGATTTAAATTAGGTGCAATCTGGTGGTGATTAGATTAATTTAGTCTGCTGCATTTATGCGGCGTGTCGGAGCCCCCCAGAGAGAGTGGCGAGGGACTGCCACACCACACCATGCCACACAGCTCAGACGTGCCATCTTTTCTCTCTCTAAGGGATAATTTGCAGACAAACAGTGTAATGCCAGATCTCAAACTGTGCCAGTTCTCACTGGGAATTAAGAAATTGAGCGTTCCAGCTTTCTGATACAGACAAGCAGGAAGATGAGGATGGGTCGAGAATGGGTCTACTGGGGAAGTCTGGGTAGGCAGTTTAAAATCTAAAAAAACACGCTGGAGTTTCTTTAATGTAGGGTACCACTGAATTTAGGAGCTAAACCAATTTCAGAATGGGAAAGTGACCCTGAAACAGGATTTAGAATCCAGATTTAGAAATGTGCCATCTTACATTTTTGATTTCTGATGCTGTCTGAGCAAAATGAGCTTGCTGGGAAATTCTGTTTAAAATTGGACACACTGAAGTGATATTTATGCATACAAGCACTGTTTTAGTCTTAACATTAAGTAAAAATGGCACTGGGAAGTCTGAATCTTATATCTGAATGTGAATCTAAATTCAAATCCAAAGCTGCCATATGTAGCTGTTATCAACAAACTGTATAATGACAGATTTTGACTTGTGTCAGCTTTCTTTGTAAGTTATGTTTATAGTTTTAGCTATATAGTTGGGAAGCTATAGTCTTGGTAGCCAGTTTAAAATCCAAAAACACACTGGAGGATTTAAGGCTGGGCATCGCTGTTTGAATTTGAATAATAAGCTAAATTCAGAACGGGAAATTGAATCTGAACCAGGATTCAAATGTGACTCCAAATGTGAATTGTAAAATGTCATCTTTCTGCTCTCTGAAGAATATTTTACAAACCAACAATGCAGTGTCATATTACAGACAATGGCAGTTCTCAATCAGGGTGTCAGCGGGGTCTTAAGAAGTATTAAAAGTTGATGAATCAATTATGAGAAAATGAAGGTCCTTAAAAGGTATTAAAAAGTCTTAACTGCATTTTTACGAGGTCTTAAATTTTGTTCAAGCATTGTCCAAAGTGTTTGACTCCAAAAAAGCATAAATATATTTTTTTTCCTCCTAACATTAACAACAGCATGCTCGATCCTCACGATTGGTTCAGGCCGGGGCACGTCCAGCCAAGCTCCTCTGTCCGAATGATGTCAAGTTATTTGCGACAAATGCTGAAAGGTGATGTGACGCTATCTACATGTAGCGAAACCATAGAGCGAAACAGACGGCAAAATGGGGGAATGTAAGTTTGCGTACTCCTGGTTGGAGAAAGACGGGTTTAAACAGTGGCTGAAGGCTGTTGCTGTAAACAACCATGTAATTTAATCTTTTAAGCTTTGTTTCCTCTAAGCTTATCTGAGTTCTGTTGCATGGTTTTGCTTCATTGATCTATTTAACTACAACTGTTTATTAAGTTAAAGGTTTGACACTGATTAGAACTTGAAGTGGCGGTAAGGGCTTAACATAGCCTGAGAAGGTCTTCAAAAAGTCTTAAAACGATATTGAAATTACCTTTAAGATTCCTGCATATACTCTGTCTAAAGGAATTGAGCAGTTTAACATTGTTGATTTCTGATGCTGTCAGAGCAAAAAGACTAGCATGGGTCTCAGACAAGTTGAAGGCATTTAAATGCATGTTAGCATTGTTTGAACCTAAATCAAGGCCATAGAATTAGCATGAACAAAGTAGATGTGTCCTCACCAATAACCACCATTTATTGAAATCTCCCCTCTAATAATTGAATTGAGCTTAATAATTTAAACTCTCATTAACATATTTTTACGGAAAGGGTTAAATCACATTCTCTATATATGTTTCTTTATTTAACCAGATAAAATCCCATTGAGATCAAGATCCCATTTACAATGGTGATCTGGCCAGGAGGTCTGCAGCACACGACTTATGAAATAATCATAATAATAAAGACTAAAGAGTATTCCAGGATGAGGGGGCGGCATGATTAAAGGCTCACTTCCATACTTCTGTTCAAACCCAGGGAACAGACAATTGATAAGTTTCACTTGAACTTAAGGCATACTGGCTTTTTGACCTATGAAGAAGGGAACATAGATATAAAGGCGCCAGACCCAGAAGAGCCCTGTAGACCAGAGTCATCCAGTGGGTGTACCTTCTTACATTCAGAAAAGGCCGCTCAGCTTTGGCATACAGTTCACAATGATGAGTTTGTATAAGACAGCCTGTAACATACCTTGAAGTGTTATGATAAACAGAGTTTAAAGGCTAAAGAAATTTGGTTGAGGCATTCATATACAAATAATCTCATTGTGACATTGTGATTGGCTGTGCCTTTCCCTTCTGTCAAGTGAGAGGTTGCCACGGTACACTTGAATGTTCGTAGCCCCAAAACTGCAAGGGAATTTTCCAGTCAGGCATACTGTGTAAGTGAAATGTAGATATAAACAGCTGCATTTCAAAGAAAAGTGTAAGTCAGGTTAGCTATGAGTCCACCATAATAGTAATAATGGCTGTGCAATTAATCAAAATGTAGTTTTGGTTTTGTTGATTATAAAACGGTTTTAAATTAGATTCCCACCTATACCATCTACACCTTTGACCAGAATCTAAATTGAAAACTAGACTTTGAATTTGATATTGAATATGAATCTGAATACACCTTAAGAATGTGCAATCTTCTTCTAATTTACAGACACACTGTACAATACCTGACAAAACTCTTGTCATCGGTCACAGTTATAAGAGCAACAAATAATAATTTGACTTTTAGTTGATTGTTTGGAAAAGTCGCAGAAGGTAGATTTTTCTGATAAATCATCTGTTGAACTTCATCCCAATCATCACAAATACTGCTGAAGACCTATTGGAACCCACATGGACCCAAGATTCTCACAGAAATCAGTCCAGTTTGGGAAGGAAAAATCATGGTTTAGGGTTACTATCAGTATGGGAGCATGCGAGTGGATGGCAACATCAACAGCCTGAGGTATCAAGACATTTGTGCTGCCCTTCACAATACAAACCAAAGGAGAGGGCAGAATCCTCAGGAGCATAGCGCTCCTTCTCATACTTCATCCTCCATATCAAAGTTCCTGAAAGCAAAGAAGATCAAGATGCTCCAGTATTGGCCAGCCCAGTCACCAGAAATGAACATTATTGAGCACGTCAGGGGTAGGATGGAGGAGGAGGCATTGAAGATAAATCCAAAGAATCTTGATGAACTCTCAGAGTCCTGCAAGACCTTTTTCTGCCATTTCAGATGACTTTATTAATAATTTATTTGAGTCCTTGCACAGATGCATGTATGTAGTCCTCCAAGCTCATAGGAGTCATACACAATATTAATTCTTTTCCCACTGCACCATGACTTTATATTCTATACTGCACATTATTTCTGTTAAGTGACAAGACTTGTCTAAGCAAAGTCAGACCTTACTCTCTTAATTAAATAATTAAAGATCAAGGCATGATCATATTTTATTTTGGTAAAATAAGGGTAATCTAGAGGCCTGTGCCTTTCATATAAGCCACTTTTGATAACAAATGATCAACTACAAGTCAAGTTATTATTTGTTGTTCCTAAAACTTGGATAAACGACAAGACTTTTGTCAGGTGTATAACGACAGATGTGCCAGCTTTCTCTTTAGATGCAAATGAGGATGTATGTAGTGGGGACTCTGGGTTGCCTTCTCAAATCTGAATGTGAATCTGAATTCAGAGTCTTATGCAGAACTAAATCTAAACTCACAGTTTGCCATTTTATCCCCAAGGTATAATTTACACACAAACAGTGTAATGCCATCTCAAACCATGCCAGGGTCTACTGGGAATGAATGTTTCAGCTCTATGACAGTATAGGAGGAAGAGGATGGGTCCACTGGGGAGCTCTTGGTAGGAATGTTAAAGTGATTTTAATGCAGGGCAGCAGTGTTTGCCTGTGAGGGTACGTGTGTTGGGTTAATTAAGCTTGTCTTAAGAATCGCTTTAAAATAAATGACAGTGATGTCAGCCGTTAAGTAAAAGGTTCTATGTTTTAATATCTCATGTGGACACCCATGGCTTTGTTTCTCTGCTGAGTATGAAAGTCTGAAGTTTACAATGTTTTTTGTTGACAACAATGTCAGGAAAGGGCATGGTTTTAGTCTGTGCCGACCACCTTTTACAACCTCCATAACCCGACTAGCCACGCTGACCTTGTCACCTGATCCAGGACATGTTTTGAAAGCTGAAACCTTTATGTACGTCCTCAGTGTTGCAGTGAGGGAAACGGTTATGACAGCAACATCAGCTCAGACAAACTCGCTGACCTCCGTCTCCCTGTTGCCCTCCCTCCCTTTAAATCTCTGCATTTCAGTAAGAGCAAAAATAAACAAAGAGTGTGAGGACAGATGAGCAGGATCTAAGAGGAGAGGGGTCAGGAGTCTGGAGAAGAGGTTAGACAAATCAAAGAAAAGAGACTAAATGAAGATATAAGGGAAATAAATGGAACGATGAGAAATGAGATAAGAAGAGGCAACTGTCAAATGTGAAGAGATGCAAAAGATTAAGATGACATGATTAAAACTTCTTCGCCAAACATTATATATTTACAGCCACCATATTCTGACTCTATGCTTTTACAGTATTTGATCAAATTTCCATTAAAAAGCACTGAAAAGTCTATAAGAAAGAAAAACTTGACATTTTATTATCAAAACTTTAAAATCTTAGCTCAGTGTACTTGTTTAAAACTGTATTTACCCTAGATACATTTCTACAGGGTGTCCGCAGGGTCTTAATAAGTAATAAAAGTTGATAAATCAATGTAAAGAAATTTAAGGCCCTTAAAAATAATTAAAACATCTTAAATGCTATTTGGCAAGGTATAAAATTGTATATTGTTTTTGATTATGCAACATATAGTTGTATGCTAATGTTTGCCTAAATTTAAATCTGCGATTATCAGGATGCTGTGTAGTTTTTTAAATCCTACTAGATTTTACATCATGCTGCATTGTTTACTGCAGTAACCAAGGCAACACCATTATTTCTGCAGTTCTATAGGCGCCAACCTGCTCAAGCTAGATTTAACAGATTTTCATTTAGTATATGAATGATGTTTTAGTTATGGATAAGTTTTAGTTATGGATAAGTAGGAACATGCTAATTCATGATAGCATCTACGCATTGTGGAAAAATGGCAACATATTAATTTAGTGTGCTAAAACATGTTAAAAGTATACTAGCAGTGGCTAAAATATGTTAACCATGTGCTAAAAATAATAGCAATATGTTGATTAGTTTTAAAATAGTGTTGCTGTTGAAATGTCAGTTATGCAATGGTAAAAATGGTTATACATTCTAGGCACATGCTTCCTGTTTTAGCAGCATGCTAAAACAATGTAACAATCATGTAAAGATGTGAGCAATATCACATGAGTAGCAGTGCGATATGGCTGTAAATCGGCACTGGTGGGAGGCGTGCGTTGGCTGGAGGCCGCAGGCCGAGTGCTTTAGTGTCCCACCAGTGGCGATATACAGCCATATTACACTGCTATGAGTGTGATATTACGTTTATACAACAGTTCGATGGCATATTCATGTATATTAAAAAAAAATCTAACAATTTTGTAAGAGGAACTCCTTTCTTTTGCCACTCATTTACATCTGTAGCTGACCGTCAGAATGGCAGAAAGCGTTGTTACTTCACAAACGTCACTTGAATCATTTGAATGGTTCTGTATTGTAATGTCTAAAGTGATGACAAAACAGGTTATTTTTGCTCACTTTTTAAGATTACAAGGCTGTACAGCATGACATGCCATCAATCTAGAGAGATTTCCCAGTATGTCTCTGTTGCATTGGGATTTTACAATAATTAACTCTGAATAAGCCAGAGCAAAAGCAAACACTACCAGTTTCTGTGGTATAAATACAGCTCTTGAAAATACAAAAGAGAGAGATCAACTTAAAATGTCACTTACTTGATTTATAATGATTTGTTCAGCTTATGCTGAGAAAATGCTGTTTTTCTCCATTAAGGACTTATTATATGGTCTCTGTCGTCATCTTGTGGCGGAACGTCAACCGTCACGTTCTTTGCTCTGGTCAAACAGGCTGATGGCAGCCGATGCACTGAATCTGATACTCCAAAATTATAAATATTTAAAAATAGGCACAATTCTTATAAATAAACTGCATAGCTGCAATCTAAACAACTACATTCTTGACTAAAAAAATCCTCAAAAGTACATTATGTTGTCTAAGAGCAGCGATATTTGTCAAATTGTAGTGTCCTCTGCTTGTGGCTGTTTGTGGGTGGAGTAATACACAAGATTAAAGGGTGAAGAGGCTGTATGAGTGCTGTTATTTGCAGAGTATCGCATGGCTATCAGCCAATCATATTCAAGAACCAAACAGAACTGTTGTATGCATTACAATATGCTAACATAATGTTAAAAGGTGCTAGCACCAAACATGAAAGTGCCGAAACGTCTGATTTAAAAGATGCTGAAAAAAGCTAATTTATGTTTTAACTTTGCTTGAAACATTGATACTAATTCATGCTATAGCAACACTCTAAATCACAAGCTTGTCACTTGTTTAAATCAAAATAACACAATACATTGACAGTTTAAATGAGAAGAGATGAGATAAATAAAGCTGAGATGTGACAAATTAATAAAACTTTTT
This sequence comes from Danio rerio, assembly GCF_052040795.2. Lineage (NCBI taxonomy): Eukaryota > Metazoa > Chordata > Actinopteri > Cypriniformes > Danionidae > Danio > Danio rerio. The sequence goes on along the minus strand of NC_141039.2, from coordinate 31,204,965 downwards.
AAGATAAAAAAACTGATATGCAAGTGTTTTTATATGCAATCAGTTTGAGAGTACACTCAAAAATTACATTTGTTGTTTGTTCAAACTACTTATTTACAACAAAATACTTGTGTTTTTTTTTTTTGTTTAATACACTTAAATTAGTAAAAACTAATAAGTTAACCTAATTTCTTCATGTTGTCCCATCACAAATTGCATGGAACCCAGTATTTTTTTTAGTATAGATGAGATAACATAAGACGATATGACACAAATCAAATGGACATACAGTAACAGTCAGTGAGATAAAAATAATGATGCAAAGTAAGATGACTAGAAGAAATGAAACAAGAAGCCAGATGACAAATCCAAAAGAGTACAGAAGACATCATGAGAAATAGAACTGAGAAAAGATAAACTGATGAGGGGAATTGAGAAAAGACAAAGTGAGACATGAACATATGTGGGATAGGAGACGCAACCAGATGAAACTGCAGGGAAAAGAGAATAAAAGATGTGTTCTGAAAGGGAGAGGAGAGGTAGCGGAGTGTTGTTTTGGAGTAAGCGTGCTGTTCTCCAGGAAGCGCTGAGTATTGGTATGCCTCTCTCTTTCCCTCTGGCTCTTACAGCTGTTTCCTCCCATCAGCCCCTGCAGGAGGCCACAACACCACACAGATCTGTATTACACGGCCCCCAGCCCTGCCTGCCACAATACAGCTCATTTTCATCCCAGCGTGTGTCGTTTTCGCAGACAAACTTGCGCGCACATACAATCCACATTATTCAGAAAGGAAAACGCTGTCATTCCTCTAAAGTGAGGTAAGCTGTAAAAGCGGGACCCAGCCAAAAGGTAAACATTGCAGTCTTGGATCAATATGAAGAGAGGTTTACCATGAACCTTGGCTGGAATGCAACCCAAGAGTCCTGGAGTTGAAGCCTTTTTAAACGGGTTAGAAATGCTGAAATCTATTATACATAGAATGTGGACTTTTGATTGTTCTGCTATTTTTCAGTGGTTTATTGCAAATGTTACCATGCAGTTGCCCTTTTAACACTCCCTCCCAAACTAAGAATTAAACTTATAAACCCTGGATCTTTTGTGGAACCGAAATGAAGTGATTTAAAGCTGCACTTCTTTAGCAACAGCATAGCTGTTCAATGCATATTTTAAATAAGGGCTATACACAACCTGACAAAAGTCTTGTCGCCTATCTAAGTTTTAGGAACACCAGATAATAACTTGAATTGTAGTTGATCAGTTGTTATCAGAAGTGGCTAATATGAAAGGCAAAGGCCTCTAGATTACCCTTATTTTACCAAAATAAAATATGATCATGCCTTGATTTTTAATTAATTAGGACAGTAAGGTCTGAGTTTGCTTAGACAAGTCTTGTCACTTAACATAAATAATGTACAGTACTCACATGAGCTTGGAGGACTGCATCCATACATCTCTGCAATGATTCAAATAACTTATTAACAAAGTCATCTGGAATGGCAAAGAAAGCAATCTTGCAGTTCATCATTCTTTGGTTTCATCTTCAATGCCTTCTTCTTTATTTTAGCTCAGACATGTTCGAGCACTATCTTGCTGAAGAATTTGCCCTCCCCGGTGGTTATAATGTAATGGGCAGCACAAATGTCTTGATTCCTCAGGCTGTTGATGTTGCCATCTACACTGCAGATCTCTCGCATGCCACCATACTGAATGTAACCGAAAACCATGATTTTTCCATCAACAACTGGACTGATTTCTGTGAGAATCTTGGGTCCATGCGTGTTCTAAATTTGTGATGATTGGGATTTAGTTCAACAGATGATTCATCAAAAAAATCTACCTTCTGCCACATTTTCAAATGATCAATTAGAGGTCAAGTTATTATTTGTTGCTCGCATAACTGTGATCAACGACAAGTCTTGTCAGGTAGTGTTCATCAAGTCAGATGTTATTGAAGAAAAAAATGCAAAGAGGCTGTATTTTGCGGCATCTTGTATCTTGGTTTTTTATGACTGGCTGGATGTACATTATCAAACTTATTATGTTGCTGCATCTTATATACTGTAAGTAAATAACTGGTTGGAAACATACTAGTGTTTAAATAATTGGGGCAAGAGAAAGTGATTTGAGATGAAACTTATTTATTTATCCATTTTCCTTTGGCTTTGTCCCTTATTTATCAGGGGTCGCCACAGCAAAATGTACCACAAACTATTCAAGCGTATGTTTCATGCAGCAGATGCTTTTTCAGCTGCAACCCAGTAAACCAGTAAACAGAGGTCTGCATTCTGAATAAAATGCGATTGGTAGTGATTGGTAACTGGTGTAATTTGAACGGGAGCGGGCGGACTAACAGTATAGAGTTCCTGAGTCCCGATGTTATTTCGGAACAGCATATCTGTTATCTGACCCTTTGCACGATTTTACCTTTTAGCAGTCACAGGACTGGAACCTCAGGATTATGGCGGCACTCATGCCTCATGTCAAAGGGGCAGACAAAACTGACATTTGGGCTACAATCCTTGCACACCTTAGTTTTATCTGTAATCTCTCTTTTTTGGGAGCAGGGCTAAAAAAATTGGCCCGCACAGACCGAATATTGGGGCGACATGGTGTCGCAGTAGGTAGTACTATCGACTCATAGCAAGAAGGTCACTGGTTCAAGCCTCGGCTGGGTCAGTTGGGTTTCCCCCACAAATCCAAGACATGTGGTACAGGTGAATTGGGTAAGCTACAGTAAATTTTCCGTAATGTACGAGTGTGAATGGATGTTTCCCAGTAATGGGTTGCTGCTGAAAGAGCATCCGTTGCGTAAAATCGTGCTGGATAAGTTGGCGGTTCATTCCACTGTGGTGACCCTAGATTAATAAAGGGACTAAGCCGAAAAGAAAATTAATGAATGACTACTGGGAAACACCCATACATTCTCACATTCACACACGCACTCATACATACAAGCAATTTAGTTTATCCAATTCACCTATACGCATGTCTTTGGACTGTGTGGGATATCGGAGCACCCGAGGACTCGAACCAAGACCTTCTTGCTGTGAGGCAACAGTGCTAACCATTGAAACTGTTTCAAAATATTAAATATATCTTATAATCACAGAAAACAGTATTTCATATACAACTGCACATAAACAACTGTGTCATTCAAATTGAAATGTTTATTTTACCAGCATGAACGAGATTAAATCAATTCAAAGAAAGTGAGTTTAAAGGAGCCATAGAATGAATAATTCTATATACTGTCTGTAAGCATTGTTGAATAATACTAGTTCAGTAAATGGAAATGTCATAGTGAAAGCCTTAAATATCATAGTTTTATCATCCTTATGTAAATCTCATTTGAGCAAAAGACTACTGAAAAACGGGAATATAAATGAACTGAATTGCAGACTTTCACCCTCTGACTGTTGTTTATTATTTTCTGATTTGTCAATTCCTTCTCATATGACCATTATGCAACCGCTAGAGAGCAGGTGTGGATGCTGGCAAAAGTTTTAGGCTTTATAGTGTGGGTGGAGATCATTTTTTTGGAACTCAGTAAAATTGGCAATATAGACGAGGAGCCTTTGCATTTGTAAAATGCTGTTTTAAAATGAAAAGACTAGTTTAAATGCAGTTATAGTTTTGGGAGAGGGCTTTTGACTGAAGAACTATGTTGTGTTTTCTTAGCATACATTTAAAATAAAAATGGTCATAGTTTTTGTCTGACTTTCCTCTTTGGAACTCAAAATCTAGAACGTTTAAATCAGGGGTGCCGATGAAGGGCCAAAATCCAAACTTGATTGAGGGTGGTGGGCCGAAGGTAAATAAACCAAATTATTACATTAAAGTTGCTATTGTAATTTCCTAATTTATTAATACTTAGAAAAATAAATAAATTGAAAAAAAAAATTTAATTATTTAATTATTTAGATATTTTTTACATTTAATAATGAACTTCTTACAATAAAAACATATAATCCCATTTATAACCCAATGGTGTTCAATGCTGAATACATTGAATACACTTGATTTGCTTGTTGAGGATCCTTACATTGGTCACACTTTTAATGGTCTGTTTGTTGAATTTAAGTTACATTGCAACTAAATGCCAACTAATTCTCATTAGTTACAAGTAGACTGTTAGGTTGGGGTTAGGGTTAGTGTAAATTGACGTGCTTACAAAGTTTCTTATAGTCAGTTAAATGTCTGTTGAAGGAGCAGTATCAAAAGTTTAAGCAGTCAGTCTACTAATACTCAAATGGACCATTAAAACAAAGTGTTACCAATAATTTAATCGTATTAATAATTATAGATTTTTTTTTTACATTTATAATGAACTTATTACAACAAAAACAAACAATCCCATTTATAACCCAATGGTGTCCAATGCTAAATCAATGAATACACTTGATTTGCTAGTTGAGGATTCTTAAATTTTTTTTAATTATTTAATGGAAATGTTTAATTTAATTTCCTTTATTAGGTCTCAACAATTAAACAAACAAACAAACAAACAAAAGATTATGTTAAAATTAGAAATGACGACCTCTGTTGAAGGCATTGGCCCCAAATTCTTCTAATATGGGATGGTGGGGCAAATTTGCAGCCCTAGTGTTGGCATCTAGATAAATAAATGCATGTCTTTACACTGAAAGTTAATTTTGAACCACATTGACTTTCATTATATGAGCAAAAAGTTAAAACATTCTTTAAGAATTCGTTTGTGTTCCTCAAAAGATGACGTGAGGGTCAACACTAAACTAGTGAGGTAAAATCTGATATTGTGTTATGGCGTTTCACCTGAAATCTGAAACACTTCACAAGCCCTTTTTTTCCAGGAGACAAGGCTGCAGCAAGTTCAGCACGTGTGTTCAAAACAAAAGCTGTCGGCTTCAAAACCCAAGTAGCAGACTTATTCATGCGAACAATAAGACAGTTATCCCTGCTCTCCTTCTTCCTTTTCAGAAAACCACTGATCTCCTGTGAGCCTTCTAGGCTTTCCAACACAGCTTTAATTACTGTCTGCTTCTGGGGTTCAGACCGTCCACATGCTTGTAAGGGAGGAAGGATGTTTGATCAGTCTAGTGAGGTTGTCTTGACTTGCGTGACTTTTTTGTGCTGCCTGAGTTTTGATCCTTCTTCTGCATCGTGCTTTTTACTTCCTGTAACCCTTTGCTGCAAATGTACGACAAAACAGAACCTCCCCTGATCTGTCAAGGCATGTTTTTTTATGTCGCTACTCTTAGGACCTAGTGATTACCCTCTCTATTCTCCAACTTGCTCTTCCAAAATGCTCTCCTTGCCGCTGTTTCAGGCTGTTGTCTTCTATGGCTTGGTGGGTTGAATCACTCTATGCGTTTCTGTAATAACTTTGGTGTTGGCTTACTGTAAGTGCCCTGAGGGAGGCTTCTCTCTGCTTTGAGGTCATGCCCATTGAGATATGAGATGACTCTAAGATTAGCCCTGCTGATTTCCTCGTGTGAGATGCGTGGCTAATTGTCACCACAGTGACTTGGACTTGACTCACAGGGAGTTTCAGAGAGTGACTGCTCCTCATCAAAGCGTCATTGTTTGAATGTGAGATAGAAATAGAGGATGACACGCACTCAGTATATGACACAGATGACAATCAAATCCAGATACCATGATCCCACTCAAACCGTCTAGTTTAAGTGGTGAAAGCTACATTAAACTGTATTGTATTCGCAAACTGCTTATGTAAAGTATTTAAACTGTTCGTAGGCTAAACACACATGACAAAGATTGTTTTTTTTTCTTCCTGTTTTGTTGATTCTAACATTGTTGTGGCCATACTCATATTGTTTTAAGAAATGTCTGTGTTAGGAATAGGCGATATGGACTTAAAATGATATCACAATATTAAATAATTCATAAAAAGTCACAAAAAGTATTTTTTTCTTTAAAGAGAAAAATAAGTTCAATTATTTAATTAAATTTATTTTAACATTTTTATTTTTAATTTTTACAAAAAGGTCTTTAACCCTTTTATTCATACTGGATACTTAAGGGGAACCCTTGCAAATAAACTCTACATATACTTTACTGAGTATTCATATACTTTTTAGCTATTACTGCAAGAAAGCAACAAGTATAAAGGTGATATAAATAGATAAATGCATCAAAAGTAAAGAGAATAAGCAAACATTTGTGGGTGGCAATATATTCATTAATTGGAAACATGTGCCCAGGACTACATTTTTGAGAATCGACAAATAAGTACCCTGGACTAGGTTGTCTTGCAGTTTTTGTTTTTACAAATCTACTAGAGCATAGGTCTTAAACTCAATTCCTGGAGGGCTGTAGCCCTGCACAGTTTTGCTCCAACCCTGATCAAACAAGACCTATGTACTAGAGGGTGCTTTGCACTATTTTGACTATCTCAAACACTGGGGTATGTTTTGTCATGTGACGTTCCTCAGAAATCCACCAAAGGCCACTGTATACGTTTCTGTGAATATTAACATCCTTCTCGTGTGTGTCTATAATCGAAACTGGTCAGCTTATCGTCATGCACAATATATCAGCTTGATACTGACTGACCAGTCAGTCTAGCAACGGTACCATCCTGTAGCATTCGTTTTACACATACAATGCAGCCATATGTACCAACCATATGTACAGTTCACATATTTCTCGGTTTTTAAGAATGTACACCAGGGCACATTTTCCTGAGCCTGTGTTGATTATTATTTTGTTGTCTGCTTCTAGCCATTCTGGGTATTTTTTATGCATAAAATATGTAATGTAACACAATGCTAATTGACCTAGCCTTTATCACTGTATTGAATGATATAAAATTGCATAATTTATTCTGAATTCTGAGTTTAATCCTGTCTAGGTCACACAATTTTTATTTCGAAAGTTATTTTAATTGATGTTACAAAATTCATTGAAAGTAGAGTGAAAGTATACCTGTAAATGTCTTTTGGTAAACTGAGAATTTTTTTTTTTTTAAGTAAATGGCAAATGAATTGCTCATTCCTATAGTCTGCATAACCCAGGAAAACTGGGTTAAAATGTGTAATAAATATGCCTAACCTATATGTGGAGCTGTAAACTAATACAGACAGAGCTGCAGGATACAGTAAAATCACAGAAGAATGCAGTGAGCATGGGTTGTTGCTAGAAAAAAAAAGCTACAGCTGGAAGATAACATAAGTATAAAATGTTAAATTATTCATTAAATAAGCCATTACATTGTGTTTTATTATTGTGTCTAAATCAATATAGGCATGCCTACCTATCCACTAGACTTTACACTTAAAATTATATAAAATAAAATAGCACAAGCAGTGATTTTTATCATTTGACAAATTGCTGCATAAAGTAAAGTTGGGAATTCAAATTAAAGAGGCCAACACTGACACAATGGGCTTTAAATAACATGTATGTGTACAAGATTTATTTTTTATTATGTATTCATTTTTAAATCAGTTCTATGAGCCGTGTTTTCTTTAGATAAAACATAAATGACCATTATGCACTTCATTTAGGTGTTTTCCTTCTGTCAATACAGCTTTATGAGATTTGATTTGTAGGTTTAAAAAACAAAGCCCTTGTTCACTTTATCTGTGTTACCTTCATATTATTAGGCCCTTTGCTTCTTTAATAATTAATTTTTGCTATGTTAAAAAAGACAATTTTGCAGTTGATTATTATTATTTTTTTGACATACATCCATAACTCTAGGTGTCAGTACAACCTCATGAAGACTTCTATGCACTTCTAGCATATCAGTGGAAACTGAATTTTAATGTGGAAGACTTTCAATTCATATTAAATGCCGGGGTAAAAAATATGTATCACCTTGAGTCTAATAATTGTAATTTGAGTAAAATAATTTGTTCTTGGATTTTAAAAAAATTATGTCAGTGTTGTAATAATTTGTTCCTTATTGTAGTTAAGCCAATAACAAATTTGTTCATTATGGCTGTGATTTACTAAAACAAGAGAAAAAAAAAATTATATCTTGTGTTATTAAATTCTGAATTCTTGGCTACAATTCGTCTAAAAGAATAAATTGTGCTTACAATTGACCCAAATGAGAGATCTCCAGTCTCCACACTACTAGATGTGAGTATAAGGCCCAATCCCAATTCTACCCCTTAGTCCTTCCTCTTCCCCTACCCCTCATTTTGCGCGTTTCCGTGAAGGAGTAGGGGTGTCCCAATTCTCTTTAACTAGAAGGCGTAGGGCTATGGGAAAGGGGTGAATAGCCCTTCGAATTAAGATTTTTCAGGACCACAATCGAAACCAGGGGGTAAGAAAATTTCCCATATTACACCAGCAACAACACCAGAATGGCAGCATCTGGAAGTAAGGAGATCCACAAATTAGTATTACCATTTTATTTTTTTACCATCATGCTTTAAAAAAGATGCTTAAAAACCGAAAAATTTTGCTATCTATAATCCATAATAATAACTATTGTATAGCAGTCCCACAACATTGTGATGCTCGATGACACTCGAATACCCTGTCAGTAATGTCTAGAGGCTGGGAATGGGCTTTTTACAGAATCTTCTATATTGTTAAAGAGCTCATATTATGGGTTTTTGAAAATTCCCCTCCATGTAGTGTGTAACACAGCTCTAAGTGAAGTGAAGTATCCAGCTAAGGCTTAAATCTGTAAGAGTACAGTGTTTAAAACGGTTGATTCATCTATAAAAGAGTCGACTCGTAGTGCTTCAAACGAGTCGCCTTGATACCGAGTCATTAGGTGTTTCGCCATGACGTACGAACGAAATCAAGTTATTCACGTGCACGCGCAAACCCGGGAGATTTCAAACCTGAGGCCCCGCCCTCTGACGCAGAACCCAGACACACACACACACAAACCCACAAACACACAAACATGCCGGTCGATTGAAGTCACACTGCAGATGGATATTATATCGAGTCTCTACCCAAAGATGAAACCTCAGCATTATAACCAAGCAGTTGGAAACTACTGGAAACTTCTGCAAACTACATGCTACAAAGAATACTTGGGAACAAATGAATCACTGGACGATTCATACAGGGATAATTAGGTAAAAATAAATGCAGATTATAAGACCATGAAAGTGTTTTTTGACCTTGCATGCATATTAGACTGTTGTTGGAGACCCTTACAACCAAGATATGACCCTATTTCATGTATAATATGAGCTCTTTAATGTTGTTTTTGTGTGTTTACATAGATGAATATGGCCAAGCTGTAAATACACAGTACAGTTATGATCTTACTGCTACATTATGTGGTTATAATAACATAATAAATGCCCTCAGGGATTTCCTGAAGATAAATACCTAAAAAGCACAACTGGAATAACTACAGCAGTCGCAATCGTCTGATATCATATGAAGCAAGGGATCGCGATGTGATGACGTGTGCAGGTGCTGTAGTGGTGTCCCAATTCTTAGGGGTACATTTTTAAAGCCTTAAAATTTAGGGGTAATTAAAAAAGGTAGGGGTACAAAAATAAAAATTTGGATTGGGCCTAAGTTAATGTTGATTAAATTAAGGGTAACACTTTATTTTGATTGTCAATTTTTTTATTAGTATTAGTAGACTGCCTGCTTAATATCTGTTGATACTGCTCATTCAACAGACCTTTAACTGTCTAAACCAAACTTTGCAAGTACATGTCAACTTACAATAACCCTAACCTCAACCATAACCCTAACCTAACAGTCTACCTATAATTTAATGAGAATTAGTTGCCATGTAGATACAATGTAACTTAAATTCAACAAACAGACCATTAAATTAAAGTGTCACCAAATGAAGAAAAACTATTCTGTAATTTACATACCAATTAATTATTATAAAGATGAGAAAATAAATTAAGAGAATTTACTAAATATTTCTGTAAAGGTTTAATGACTATAAGGCTCAAATGATTCGGTGAACTGTTTCGTAAATTGGTTTACTAAATGGTCTGTGCTTATTCACTCTGAACCAATAGAGATATTTCCAATGTTTTCTATATCTGAAACATCTAGGGCTCTATTTTATTGATATAAGCGCAAAAATCTAAAGCGTATGAAACAAAACAGCATGTCTGAATCCACTTTTGCTATTGTAATGATGAAAAAATACGTTCTGTGCCTTGACGTATGGTCTAACAGTGTTGTGCTTATTCTCTTAATGAGTTATGGGTGTGTTTTGAGCATAATGTACATTAAACCAATCAGAGTCTAATCTCCTATTCCCTTTTAAGAACCAGTTGTGTTGCACCATGGCGCATTTACTATTTGTGTGGCAGACTTTGTAAGTGAAAAAACTGAATGCTTCACTAGCAAGAAAGCAGTTAAACAGATCATCTGCAGCGTGAGGATAAAGAATGAGCCTCCTCCATTCGACCTCTTTACTTTCTCTTTACTTTTTACATGACTCCTTTACTTTCTTGGATAAAGAAACAGTGAATACATTGAAAGATGCATTCATTAGCCTACACATTTAATTTTGTTTGTGAAGTGCAAAGATTTGTTTAAAAATTATTTCTAAATTCAGTTCTAATTTCCAGCAAATAATCTGCACAGAACTTTAGACCAGCTTTTACTTGGTCAACTGCACGGTCTATTTCAGTTTCTCAGAATAGCAATGTGCCAACAATGTGTTTGTCATGTGTAGGAATGAGTACTAGGATAGGATAGGATAGGATCCAATTGCAAGTAAAACACTTTATTGACAATATAACAAGGAGGATAAATCCAACCAGAAATAAACAAAACAAAGGTACGCGAAGTGGTGACACGTATATGGGAACGGGAGTCAGACCATTGAACAGAATAGCGGATCGGGGGTCCAGAGTAATATTCGTGCCAGTCCGGCCAACAGACTAGGCATGGGCCGGTATAAGATTCTGATGGTATGATAACTTAGAATATAAATATCACGGTTTCACGGTATCACAGTATTGAGATTACTGACCTAAAATATATTATTTTCAAATGTCTGCATAAAAAACAAAACCTTTTTCCCCTTTTTATACGATATATTTTAATTTGAGAAACATTTTAAATGTTTTGGAACAGTAAACATGTCAGGCTAAATAATTCAAATAAATTTTTTTACTTCTGCTGTTTTCTTTGTTTTAAAAAAACTAATTTTTTTTTACAATTTAAAATGGCAACTTTGGAGATCTTTACTACTAGAGATACTATTATCCTAAAAAAAAAAAAATGTAAAGAAAAAATTCTTACTCATACCTTAGGAACGGTATAGCAGAAAATTTTGAGGGTTTTAAAACCTTGACTTTTCTAAACCACGGTATACCTTGAACACGGTTATCATTCCATGCCTACAACAGACTGCATGAACAACCAACAACAAACTGACAAGAGACAAGAGGAGCTCAGTCTAGATAGTCAGATAGCTGACAGATATTTATCCTCCTTGTTATATTGTTATATTGTCCAGATAGCTGAGATAATGAACCGCAGCCAACAGGCTAATCAGGACAGCACAACCTCTACCATTGCACGTGACATAACTGATGTAACAGATACATGTGGAACACCAAAACAAAACAAAACCATGTGACCAAACAGACACTCAGGAGTGTGCACAAACCTACAACCATGACAGCGCCTTAACACTATATAGACTGGCACACCTATAGCGCAAATGGATTTGGTATTTTAACAATGTGGTGCAAAACATAAAAATTTATGTTGTGCTGGTCTGAAAATAGCAACATATTGCGGCATAGCATCTTACTGCGCCGGGTATATGATGGAGCCCCTAACATTAAAAAAAAAATGCCCTTTTGATTATTTACTCAACCTTGTTACTAAAACAATATCATTAAAACCACTAAGCTGCTGTCATGCTAATGTTAAAAATGGTAGCATTTCCAATTTGGGTTTTTTTAGTCAAGATCCGTTTCCCTCTTTATTTTATTCTCCTCTCATATGTATTTTCTGTCTTCCTTTATATTTATACCCCAGCTTCATGATTTCTCAGACTCTGACTAATATTAATCATTTTAATTGTCACTTCGGCTTCCTTCACACAAATAGTAGATGCTGAAGACGAGCCATTTTCTGCATCTAACAACCCCATTATATTCTGGGATGAAGGATAGCTGTAGGCAAAGAATATCTTGGAAGCATAACTCACTCTGTCTGCGCAGACAGACAGCGGCTGGTGCCAGACTCCCAGCCTCTCGCTCTTTACGTCCGTTACCCCCAGAGAAAGAAGTAAGGTCCCATTGATAACTCCAGTGAGACCTGTACCAGTAGCTATTAATTTATATTAGCTCAAATATAGCCCCGCTGATTTTCTATCCTAGTCCTCTCCCTGCATCTGTGCCTCTTGGATTAATGACTGTTTTCTTTGGCCACAAAACGTATTTCACCGTCTAAATTTGCTGAATTTGACATGACAAACGGCAGAAACGAGAAAGGACGTTCTTGCGTTTGACATTTGAATGGAAAATCTCGGCTTAAGCCAGCAGCTTTATAGCACCGTACACAAGACTGGCTTTAGAACATAAACAGGATACCGGCGCAACCTTAAATGACATTATGTATGAACGTGATGTAACGAGACATGTTATTGCTGCAACACTGTTTATCTGGCCTACTTTCTATTCTACCCACGCTCTGCTACCGTTTATTATCCTCAGGTCTGAAGTTTACAAAAAAGGGTAAATTCCTACAGCGTAAACAGTAGATGTAAGTAAACAGTAAAAATAAACAGTAACCCCAAAAAAAACAACAACAATAAAAAGGTCTGATGTTCTGTGAGAGTTTGTTGTAGCTCAAGGGCACTGGATTGTATTGTCTACTGATTCCTGTGGTTTACTTGATGATCTGTCGTCGTGGCTCTGTCACCTTCCTGTGTTAACCCTTACAAAGGTGGACAAACTGGATTTTTTTTTTACTTGGAGTGGTGAGAGTTTCTAGGTTCAAGTATGTTTTAAGAATAAAAATAAAAGAATCATTTCTACAAAGGGACAATATAATAATAAAAATGTATTGCTGCACAGAGACTCCGACAAAAAGTAGTACATTGATATTGTATTATTATTATTATTATTATTATTATTAGTGTTAATATTATTATTATTATTATAGATATAGAAACATTCATTCATAATAATAATAATAAACAATATGAAAAATCATCCTTAATACTTTCAGTCATAAAACATTCATTCATTCATTTTCCTTCAACTTAGTGCTATATTTATTAGGGCTAACCACAGTGGAATGAGCCACCAACTATTCCAGCATATATTTTACACAGCGGATGCTTTTCCAGCTGCAATCCAGTACTGGGGAACACCTATACACTTTCAAATTCATAGACATACAATATTGCCAATTTAGTTTATTTAGCTTTATTCATCTGTATTGCATGTATTTGTACTGTGGGGGAAACCAGAGCACCCGGAGGACACCCACACAAACATGGGGAGAACATGCAAACTCCACACAGAAATGCCAACTGACCCAGCCGAGACTCGAATCAACAACCTGCTGTGAGTCTTTAAGTCTGTCTAATTGTCTTTTTGTGGACGTCTGTCTCTCTTTAAATTATTTTCTTGTCTGTACCATTTCTATTAGTCTATTTATGTCCTGTTTGTTTCTTCTTTGTTTTTTGTTTTTCTGCCTGTCTGTCTTTTTATCTATCTGGTTGACTGTCTGCCAGTCTGTCTCACTTTCTTTTTGTTTCTTTCTGTCTGTGTATTTCTACCTAATTATGTCTTATTTGACTGTGTGTCAGCCTTTTTTGTCTGTTGGTCTGTCTGTCTGTCTGTGTTTTGTTTATGCCTCTTTGTTTATGCCTATCCACCCTTTGTTACATTAAATATTGTTAATAATATGTATTTATTTTATTTATTAATATAGAGCATTAATCACATTAAATGTTGTATTGTGACAACTCTAAACCTTATAAGAATAACAACCAATAAAATAATAAATAATTTTATTTTTATACATACAGTGCTTTTCATGCAATGCTTCTAGTAAAAACTAATTAGAAAAAAAATGTCTTAAGTATAAAGTACTTAAGAAATTGTAACGTTAATTACTTCTGTTGTGATACTGCCATTCTAAAGCTAATAAAAATAACCGGTAAAAATTTGTACATGTACATTTACATGCAATGCCAGAAAAAACAGTCAGAAAAAATTTTTTTTTTTTACAAAATAGAGAACAACTGTGAAATACTTTGGATAAATAACATAATTTTAATTAACAATATTTTATAATAAAACATTATTACAAAATACTTACTGTTATACAACTTTTCTACAGCTTATTATAAATAGCTAACTATTGTTGTAATAGTACTACTACTACTACCACCACCAGTACTACTACTGTAATAATAATAAGAATAACAACAACAAATATATTATTATCATTATTATTATTTATTTATTTATACTATTTTTGACGGTTTTCACCATTATTGGATAGGACAGTAGAGAGAATTGACAGGAAAGCATGGGGAGCAGAGAGAGGGGAAGGATTGGCATAGGACAACGAGGCAGGAAACTAACTCGGGTCTCCGTGAGCACTGGAGTGCATGTGTCAATGCACTAACTTCTACACGTTAGGCGCCGACATCATTAATAATAATTAAAATATTAATACATCTTATAATATTAAAAATAACCATAAACTATGAAAAAATCATACATGCAGTACCATAATGCATCATAATCTTGTCATGGTAAAACATTCATTCATTCATTCATTCATTCATTCATTCATTCATTCATTCATTCATTCATTTTCTTTCAGCTTAGTCCTTTGTTTATCAGGGGTGGGCTCTGCTGAATTAACTGCCAACTATTCCAGCAAATGTTTTATGCAGCAGATGCCCTTTTTAGCTGCAACCTAGTACTGGGAAAGACCCATACTCTCTCACATTCACACGCACACATACACTATGGCCAATTTTGTTTACCCAATTCACCTATAGTGCATGTCTTTAGACAAGCTGAAACACCCAGAGAAGACCCACACCATCGCTGGGAGAGTAGGCAAACTTCACACAGAAATGCCAACTGGCCTAGCCGGGACTCAAACCAGCGACCTTCTTGCTGTAAGGCGACAGTGCTAACCACTGAGCCACTGTGCTGACTTTTTGAAATAAAATATAGAACAAACATCAAGTGACTTCAAATAAATAACTAATTTAATTAGCAATATTTTTATATATATTAAAAAAAGTATTCATGAAAAATACCTCTCATTTGCAAGACCGCCTCTTGAAAGAGAGTTTGCTCTGCCTTACTTACAATACTGAAAAAATAGAAGTGTATCCCACTACACAATGTCACACCACACTGCTACTTGTTAAAAAAGTAGCTTATTACCGCAAACTTGCTTTCAAAACAACCGAGCTATACTGTCACTCTACTCAAACTACTTTCAGTTAGTTATTCCCCGACACTGCTTGTCCTGTAATAGTGACAGATGTCGACTGTTGTTGCTTCTCTCAGTTGAAGAGTGTGTGTGTGTGTTGTGCACATCTACACACATGCGTGCATTTGTGTGTAAGAGAGAGATTGTTCTCCATGGAATAGCTCTATATGCAGGTATGAATTATTCTACATTGCCTGCCGTGGAGCCGTGTTGATTGACGTAACCCCTTGTGACGTATCCGCAGTAGAGCTGAGCTTTGTTTTGTGATGCTAAAAAGTGTCGGGGCGCGCAGCGAGCACCACGCATGTAAAGAGAATATCAGATTACATGCACTCTGGGCTGATTGGGATGGACAGCGCAGCACGCAGGCTAATACAATAAGACCATTAAATGGGCCTGGTTGGGTTGAGCTACTCTCTAAGTTTGGCGTACGAATCGCAGGCTCTGCGGTTACAAGAGCATCTGGCCTGAAATTAAATGCACTGTATTCTTTAGCTCTGAGAAATCAGATCTTCAGCCGTGTCTCTGTTGACTCAAAGGCCTTATTTTATCTGCTTGCATTGGTTCGGTAAAACAGCAGCCTTGTTGCTTCGCTACTTATTTATTTATTTTGGATGTGTGCCCTGCGCGGGTCACCGTGACCTGATTCCTCCTCCGTCTAAAGTGTGTCAGGTCTGTGATTTGGATCCAGATGTTTGCCCTCAGGCAGATGAGAGGATGGCTATTTATCCTCCAAGACCGTCGCTCAAAACACTGGCAGAAGATCAAAAACTGAGCAAGCCATGTGTCCTGTTTTATCTTCGGTAGAATGCTGTCTTGTTGTTGTTATTATTTATTTATTCATTTATTTATTTTTGTTCATTAATTGTCAACATTTGTGTTAATTATTATTGTTATGTAACTGCCAAACTTGTACTACTACTACTAATAGTAATAATAATAACCCATATTATTAGCATTCATATAATAATAATAATAATAATAATAATAACAATAATAATAATAATAATAATAATAATAATGATAATAATTATTATTATTATTATATTTATAATAATAATAACAACAACAATAATAATAATAATAATAAAAAATAATAATAATAATAATAATAATAATAATAATAATAATAATAATTATTATTATTATATTTATTATAATAATAATAATAATAATAATAATAATAACAATAATAATAATGATCATAAATATAACATTAAATCTTTAAAATCTTTTGGAAATATGTCATCATTCTGACCTACAAATCACTTTTAGCAGGATTGTATGCATAAGATTATATATTATTTCACTGATTTGAACTTCTCAACAAGATTTATATGCAAGAGTTTCTCAAGAGAGTTTCCTCTGCTGCAAACCTGCATGCAATATACACTATGTTCAGCACAATGGTGCAAAAATAGAACATTCACACAAACCTCAAAAAAGAAAAAAAAAAACTTATATCTCATGGCCTGTTTTATCTTTTGGAGAAATGTCGGGGTTGTAAACAAACTACAAACACCTTCTTCCATGTTACCCATGCGGCTTACTATCAGCTCCAGCTGTGTTCATATACGTTACGGTGGCTTATTTTAAAAGGATATCAGTTCCTCATGAAAACACAGACCGTCACCATCTCATCCTGAAGCCTATGTCCATTACCCCCTGCTTCCCCCCCACACACACACACACAAAAAGTCATGAAGGTCTTTAAGTCCCTCTGCACACCGAATGATAAATATCTGTCTGTCTGTCTCTTGTTATTTTTCTTTGTTTTTCTTTCTTCTTTTCTTTCTTTCTTTCTTTCTTTCTTTCTTTCTTTCTTTCTTTCTTTCTTTCTTTCTTTCTTTCTTTCTTTCTTTCTTTATTTATTTATTTATTTATTTCTGTTTTTTGTCATTCATTAGTTAAAGGCAAAATTATCAGCCATTCAGTTTTGCCATTTTGTATTTTAAAAAATATTTCCCTAGTAATTTTTTAACTGAGAATATTTTAATGGCTTTAATACCATTTGTTTTGTCTTTGCCATGATGACAGTACATACTATTATTCTGAAAGATGCTCTAATGCAATTTAAAAGCTTAACAAGGATATTAAGTTAACTAGGCAAGTTAAGTTAATTAGGCAAGCTACTGGATAACAGTGGTTTGTTCTGTAGACTGGGGGATTATACTGACCTAAAAGTAATAATGACCTGACCTAAAATAATAATAATAACAACAATAATAATAATAATAATAATAATAATAATAATAATGATTCCTTAAATTTAGGGCCTACTCACACTATGCTATCTGTACAATGCCCAGGCCCGTTTCCCAGATCGTTTGAGTAGTGTGAGTGCGCTGAATCGGGCTCAGGCACGGTTCACTTGGGCTTTGGCACGGTGCGCTTGTGTGTGAGTCCAAAATGCGCCAAATCCCGAAAATGAAAGCAAGACATGACTTTTCAGGCACTGTTTTATTAATCATTCTTATTGTTCAATGAACGCAAACTGCCATAGTTTAATAAATACGCAAACCCCTCACTGCAGGACAGCTGCGCACCTTCAGCAAACCCCCTAATTCCTCCTGCACGAGGGCTTTATGATTGTTTATGAGCGTCAAAAGTGGCTGATCTGTTCGGCAAAATATCTGACTGCGTTTCACTGCATCCATAAGGACTAAAGCGATACAACTAGAGAAATCTCCACTGTGCTGAGCGAGAGCCCTTACTGAACAGCACAGCATCGATGACGTAAGCGTGCCCAGGCCCGATTGTAATGTGAGTGCGGGTCGTCGGAGGAGACAAGAGGGTGGACAAGCGTGCTTTGGGTCGGTTCGAGGCAACTGTACATAATGTGAGTACCCCCCTATATAGCACTTTTTTGGACACTTAAAGTGCTCAATACAATTCATCACCACAATACAACTTGTTGTACTTGTCTGGAAAATGCTTCTTAAGTATTTGTATTATAGAAACAGTTAAGAAAATATTTTTGCAGCATCCACCTGCTGTCCTGTCTTTTGTTTCTGTCTGTCTTTTTGTCTCTTTGTTTGACTGTCTGTGTCTCTGTCTGTCTGCACTGCAAAAACACTGTCCTTACCGAAAGGTTTGTCTTCTTTCTATTTTAAAAAGAAAATCTTAAATCCAGAAGCTTCTACTAGACAAACAAAAAATATTGTTTTGTTTTTAAAAATAAGTCACTAATACTATAAGTGTGTTTTTCCTTCAAACTAGCTGAATTATTGGCCAGTGGGGTAAGTAAAATAAATGTATTTTCAAACCAAAAACAAGATTAATTAACTCTGTTACTACACTCTTTATAATGTAGACCTGTCCAACTGCACGATAACGCAAATTTCTAATCACCCAATCACATGGCAGCAACTCAATGCATTTAGGCATGTAAACATGGTCAAGACGATCTGCTGCAGCTTAAACTGAGCATCAGAATGAGGAAAAAAGGTGATTTAAGCGACTTTAACAGTAACTCAAATAACGACTCGTTACAATCGAGGAATGCAGAAGATCATCTCTAATGGGCTACAGCAGCAGAAAACCACACCGGGTACCACTCCGGTCAGATAAAAACAGGAAACTGAGGCTACAATTCACACAGTCTCACCAAAATTGGACAATGAAGATTGGAAAAACGTTCAATGGTCTGATGAGTCTCAATATCTGCTACAACATTGAGATGGTAGGGTCAGAATTTGACGTCAACAGCATGAAAGCATGGATCCATCCAGTCTTGTATCAACAGCTCAGGCTGGTTGTGGTGGTGTAATGATGTGGGGGATATTTTCTTGGCACACTTTGGGCCTCTTAGGACCAAATGAGCATTGTGTCAATGTCACAGCCTGCCAGGGTACTGTTGCTGACCATGTCCATTCCTTTATGACCACAGTGTACCCATCTTCTCATCTTCAAGCAGGATAACGCACCATGTCATAAAGCGCAAACTATCTCAGACTGGTTTCTTGAACATGACAATGAGTTCACTGTACTCAAATGGCCTCCACTGTCACCAGAACTCAATCCAATAGAGCACCTTTGGGATGTAGTGGAATGGGAGATTTGCATCATGGATGTGCAGCCGATAAATCTGCAGCAACTGTGTGATGCTATCATGTCAATATGGACCAAAATCTCTGAGGAATATTTCCAGTATCTTGTTAAATCTATGCGTGAAGGATTACAGTAAAGCAGTTCTGAAGGCTAAAGGGGGTCCAACACGGTACTAGTAAGGTGGTACACAATAAAGTGGCCGGTGAGTGTGTATTATTTAGCTTATTTTAAGGACAAACTCACTTCATTTTGACTTATTATTTCAGATTTTTTTTTTTTTTTGGCTAGAAAATGCGTCTTGAGTTTGTATTGAGAAGCAATACAAAAACTCGAAGTAAGATTAGCTTTTTTTTTTTAAGTGTGTCTGTCTAACAGTATTCATATGTTTCACTGATTTTTGCTTCTGTCTGTCTCTGTTTGGTTGTCTGTCTATTTTTCTCACTTCCTTTTGGTTTCTATCTTATCTTTGTGTTTATCTCTCTGTCTGTTTCTCTGTCTGTCTATGTGGCTTGCCATCAGCTCCAGCTGTGTTCATATATGTTACGGTGGCTTGTTTTAAAAGGATATCCATCCCTCACGAAAAAGTCCTGCGCCCCCTGACAGTCAGCGTCTCGTCTCCAGGCCACTGTCCATTACCCCCTGCTCTTGTTGTCCCTCTTCTCGCCTAAAAAACAGTCCTGAAGGTCTTCATGTCCCTCCGCTAACCAGACGCACCATCCTCAAAGCAGCATGTGTCAGGATCGGATCCTCAGGCTTTCTTCAGATTGGTGTTTGCAGGCCTCGGTGGGGTGGTGATGAAGGCCGTTTTTCGGTTGCTCTTGAGATGGAGAGAGGGCAATTGGGCTCCCGAGGATGTTGACTCCACAGATATGGGTCATGAGAGGATTTGCCAGAGTACATGGGGATGGTATGGTGGTAAATATGCTTGTTGTGGTGGCACTTTTTTATTGGAGTCATTGAGTTTGTTGTGCTTCGGTAACGTTAGCAGGCACGTCGTCTGGCTGCATTTAAATGCATTAATGCTTCCAACAAAAGACTGAGTGCAACAGATTGAAGCACTTTTAGCTTGACACAGCATCATAGAAATATGCGGCTGTCTTGGTGTGAGAGACATACTGTACTGTATGAAAGGCCAATTGTCTAACATAGCCAAACTCTCTCTGACTGGATGTCACACGGTCTGGATTACACTCTACTGTATTATGAGAAAAACAAATACTGACTATACAGTAGTTAGATGCAAAGAGATTCCCTGATTGACGTATAAAGCAACTATCTATTTTTTTTTAAACCCTCTGCTGGAAATAGGCTTAGAATGAAATATACTTTTGGGCTGTAAGAAATAAAGTCACATTTCTGAAATAAAAAGACTGAATGAGATCAAATATTTGACTTTTTTTTCACTGAATTTAAGTAATTTTGCAAAAGTGCAAATTGATCAAAGGGATAGTTCACTTAAAAATGAAGCTTTACAATTAATTAACTTTAAAATGAAGGTGAATTTTTTTCTTTAGTAGAACAGATTTGTTGAATCTATGGTCCTTGATGATTTGTGTAAGGCTTTGTATAATGATTTGTACAGTATATAATTCAAGTGTCACCTATTTTTGAAAAAAAGAAAGAAAAAAAAGCATACAATTTCAATGAAATCCCAGTGATTCCTGAGGATACACTGAGATATTATTAACACTGGATCTACCAGAATTCTATAAGTACTAGAATTACCATAGTGGTCATTCTGACAGTTCTCTGATAAGTCGTCATATTATCATGCCAAATTAACATTCAAAGCTTCTATTGAAATATAAAAATGAACATTTAAATGTCTGTGGTCATATTTAATTAAGTCATTACTCTAAAATATGAGTTTTAGTAATACCCCTACTGAAAAAACCCCCCCAGCTTAAATCAGCCTTGGCTGGTTGGCTGGTTTTAACTGGTCGACCAGCCTGGTTTCAGAGGAGTTTTGGCCATTTCCAGGCTGGTTTCCAGCCATTTCCAGCCTGGTCTTACCTGGTCAGGCTGGAAGATGACCAGCTAAAACCAGCTTGGCCAGCCTAGCCAGGCTGGGAGCCCAGCCAAAACTAGCTATGTCCGCCTTAAACCAGGCTGGTCCAAGCTGGTTTTAGCTGGTCATTTAGACTTTTATTCCAGTATGTAGATGGTCTTCCAACTAAAATTGAATATTAAGGAGGGGGTGGGGTTTTCTTTTTCCACATAATTTCTTCATAACAAACTAACAGTAAGAATGGCGTGGTTAAAAATAATATGGCTGAAGTTGTCAAACCGACGTCAGCAGAGAAGAGCCATCACTCCAAATGCATAAGCAAATAGTAGAATTTGATTAAAGATTACCAAAATAATTTTTTTTAGTGAATTAACTTTCGGCCTTGAGACGACCTACCTTATTAAAAGTCCATATTTTCAAATTTTGAGTAATACATTTTTTTTTCATTTGAATTGTGAACATTATATATTTATTATTATTAGCAATAAACAATAGATAAATACAACAGTAAATACATTAAATGCAGACATACATCATATTGTCATTTACAGTATTTAGAAAAGCTGGCTGCACCTGTGTATACTACTTCAAACTGTTCTTGCACTCCACCATCTCACGATATTAATGAATATATAAACAAACTCTGCTTGCCGTTCTTTACACAGGACTGGTGGGAAATCTGCATTGATACAGCTTTATTATGTGTTTTACTTTGATAGGTTAACTTGTTGTGCCGTTTAGCGCTCCTCAACACGTTCAGAGAGAGAGAGAGAGAGAGAGAGAGAGAGAGAGAGAGAGAGAGAGAGAGAGAGAGAGGTCACATCACATATATGGTTCTTCTACTCACCCTGGTTTTTGTTCTTCTTTTCAATTTAAATATAGTTTCCCAGCATCCCTCAAAGCCTTCCTCATTTTGTCCTTCCATTTGTTCATGTTGACTCATTTTTTTTTTGCCAAGGATTTGCCAGCAAGCGGCATCTCCATTCTTCCTAGTGGACATAAGCGTTTTTCCACGTGAAGCTATTTTAATGTATGTAATGGAGACTCTTGGTTGAGCAAAAATATCCCCAAACTGTTTCTATAAACAAAGTTCACACATAAAATTTTTGGACTTATACGCACACACTCAATTGTTCAGCTAAATAATATCAATGTACGCAAGCAAATGAACGTAGTAAATTTTAATTTCACACAGATTTCACTTTAAGCCATTGCTCTGATATTTCTCTGAGTCAGCATCAGACTTTGAGAGAACAGACGACGGATGGATTTTTTTATTCCAGAACTGAGACACAATAAGGCTATAAATCTGTATGTAAACACCCCACGTTCAACTTCCTCCATTTATGATGTTTTAAAGTTCACAACCTTTCAGTAATCTTAAAATATTCCAGGTCTTTGGCTAATTTATCAAGCCTGTAGGGCTAATGAGAGGAAGTGAATATTTACAGAGTCACTTGAGGATAGCTTGTGCACCGTCAGCCCTCTGACAGTTTTCCACTGTGGAAGGCTTTTAATATGAGCAGTTGAGCGTCTGCTGAGTGAGAGAAGCCCATCACTGCGGCCATTAACAGCATGTGCCAATCAGATCTGTCACTTCTGAAATGCCACTTTCTCTTTTTCCGCCACTTCTCTTCGTCTCTCTCACTGCTTTCTCTCCTTCTATCCTACTCACTCACTTCAGCGCTGACTCATTTTCTCACAGAGGCTTCGTGTCTCAGGAAAAAACCCAACAACGCTGAACTGAAGTGAACTCCCTCTTTATTACTTTTCTCCATGCTTCACCCCCTCCCTCGCTTCTTCTCGCTCTAGCCAAACCATAGAGCTGGCCTGGGTTTCCAAAACAACAGCTGGATCAGAGTCACCCAGGGCAGCAGTGGAGGCAGATAAGGATAAATGG
The DNA here is from genome assembly GCF_052040795.2 of Danio rerio. Classification (NCBI taxonomy): domain Eukaryota; kingdom Metazoa; phylum Chordata; class Actinopteri; order Cypriniformes; family Danionidae; genus Danio; species Danio rerio. The sequence goes on along the minus strand of NC_141039.2, from coordinate 31,181,640 downwards.
GTAAATAGAGAATATATCATGGACAGGCACAGTCTGACCTTACATATATTTGATATGTAGGTGAACATGAGGTGAACACTTCTTGAGCACAGAGCTATCCGATCCAATACAATATGCATGTTCACTTTCAGTGGCTTTGGTTTGGCTGCTGCTAAAGGAGAGAGAGTCTAAAAGACAGATAGCTGATAAGCTAATGCTATTAGAGCTAGCTAATGAAGTTGGCTTTATGTTAAATAAGTCACTTATGCTCTTCAATGCTGAATTTATTTGATTATAGGACAGTAATATTGAGATAATATTTAATATTTTAATAGTTTGAGTTATATATTGTGTTACTATAAAGTTATGTCAGTGCTGATTGTCTTGTAGGTGGTGCACCAACATGGACACTGAAAAAAATCCTGGGTTCAACACAATTCCTTCATATTGTCCTTACATAAATCAATTAAGTTAACTTAATCTTTTTTACAAATTTAAGTTGATTGAACATAAAACACTTCCCTAAAAAAACAGTCCCCCCAAAAAAGTCATTGAAAAACATTTAGTTGTTTTAACTTATTTTAAACAAGTAGTTTGAACAAACAGCAAAAGTTATTTTTGAGTGTAGCACCATTGACTTTGGTTTGTAGTTTGAGTCCAGTGGAAGCTTTGTTTTTATGTTTACTGCAGTTAGAAAAAGTCAAGGTTTTAAAACCGCCAGTATTTTTGGTACCATTTTTACACGCATGTATGTACAGTTGTTTTGCGACTCTTTTATTTGGGTTTTAGGGCAATAGTATCTTCAGCTGAAAAGGACCCTCCACATCAAAAGCTACAGATCCAAAATATTTAAAAATGTTTCTTAAAATAAAATATATTGTGTTCAATGTTGGGAAAAGTTGTTGTTTTTTTCACCCACACATTTAAAGGGCCATGACACCCCCCACTTTCGGTTAAAGTCTACTTCAGAATTTTTCAAAAGATGCATGATTAATGGGCGTGGAGCTCCGCGAGCATAGGGCAGGAGTGGGCGTGCTCATCAGGGGAGAAGGGGAGTGAACAACTGTTGTTGACAGTTAGCTCACAAAATGAGACACAAACCGTGAGGAGACGCAATAGTTTATAGTTCACAAAGTTAAAATGCAAGGAAATAAACAGTAATTTAATGCCCTGCTACATTTGTTATTCGTAATTTCATATACACATAACCACAAGTTATATCATTATAAAGATAAGTGTGTTCATGTAAACACTATAAATGAGGATTCTCCCTCGATCGCCTGGTCTAAATTAAAGATCCGAATGCAGACTCAGTGCAGCAGGTCTCCTGACCTGCATATTTTAACCATTAGCCCTGCTGGTAATATAGAGGATTTAGTCAAACACAGCAGCACGGCGATGTGTATAAAAGTAAACGAACTCCTGATAAAAGTCAACGTCTGCCATTCTTCAATTCTCGTACTGCTCTCCCGACAAAAATGCTTGCAGTACACACACAGCTTTGCAGTATGATCGGCCCTGACAAGATCGCGGGGAAACAAACATGCAACAAACCCCGTGGATCATGGAAACAAACACATACGAGGCTTCATGAACGGCTACTGCGTGCCGTGGGTCCGTGTCTCTCAGCTTGCTTGAAACTGGCATGCCTTGCCTTCGGAAAGCACGTGCTCTCATGAAAAATTAAGCAGCCGGCTCTTCTCAAAGGATAAGAAAACTCAGCTATGAATAATAATAAGAAACCGACGCGTCATCATTGCACTTGCGGTACTTCGCTACGTCGCCGATTTTGATCACTCCCCAAAAATAATTTTTGTCCACACTCCAAAAATTGCTTGATTTTTACTCAAACTTAGGTCAAATATGGACAAACTCAACTGTTTGTTATTAAGTTCTTTGTTATTGTATTAATACATTCTTAACCCAATGGTTGAATCTATGTTTGACACACATTTGGGTTGAAACTGTACAGTTTTTCTTGTGTGTCTTGTGTGCAGTCTTGACTTAAATTATTATTTTTTATTTTTTCTCAAGAAGTACCTGAATATTTGTTATGTGTTAGCATGCACAAAGTGATATATCCTATTTGCGCTATATACTCTAAATAATAACTCATTAATTGAACCCATTTTAACTGAGGGCAGGATTTACATCCAATACATTTGTTTAGCATCAACTAAAAAGCATTTAAACAATTAAAGGCAATTGAGTTGGTCCAACATGATTTTATTAAATAAAAGTTTAAATGCATTAGTATTTTTATTTAACTTAAACTCAAAGGTCTGATAATATCATACATGTATGTTACAATTGGAAGTCTCAGTTTTATATGAAGTTAAATAAATTAACTAAAACAGCAATTTTTAAGCATATTTCATTATTACATATAAAGTTAACTGATCAGAACTAATTTTAGGATAGTTGTTGCTCACTGAGAAAAGCAACAAACGGCATTTTTGCTAATTAAGCTGCCAACATCCAAAGCATGGGAGCTTCTGCAAGGTGGTAATCTCAAAACACAAAGCATTACATGAAAAATGTTCAAAATCTTCAAACTAAAGTAAAGATTAAACTCTAACAAGTCTTTCTATTAACTTTAAACATCTAAGAACTTTTATTGTCGACATTTCCATCTCTTAATTAAATCCCATATAGAGTAAGCTGGGAACTACAAATCCCCTAACCAGGTAGTTGGACCACACAATTCCTTAGTGTTGTCCCAACACATAAAGCTTAAGTTAACCTAATGGTTTACAAATTTAGGTGGACTGAACAGAAAAAATTAAATTGGACAAACAAATTACAAGAATTGTACTGTTTCAGCTCACTTTTTATAAAATCTTATTTGCAATAATGCTATTCTAAGTGAAAATAGTGGTGTATATTTGACAAAATATGCAGATAGCTTCATAAATATGCATATTGCTTCATAATGTTGTCAATCCTGTGTAAAAAAAAAAAAGAAAAAAGTTAAACAGTATGTTTTCAATTATCTTTCACTTAGGTTTGCTTGAAAAAAATACAGTTTCAAACTGTATTCTCATTTGATTTAGATGCTGTTAGTTTTGTATTAAACATAATTAAATTTTCAGTAATTGGCAGTAACAGGTGAGATCAAATTCTGCCACACATTTCCTGAAAATTACCGGCATATTGAAAAATAATCTGTTTTATATACTTATTTCCAATATCTATTTGTGTTAGCTTTGTTACTCCTCGGATGTCAATTTTAATTTAATATCAACCCATTCCAAATATATGTGTAACACAAATATAGGGTTGAGGAACCACTTGCTGTTTAAATATAAAGTTAGTCCGACAGGCAATGGTCAATACAGGGGTAAACAAATACATACAGATAATCCAGAATCGTGTAAAAATGGAACTTGGACGTACTACATCCACCATTTTGTCATGATCATGTTACCCATCCGTGTGAGTTGCATCACATAGGCCTCTCGCAATAATTTTTTCAAAATATTGACTTATTGCATGATATATGAAAACGAGGGCGGTTAATTTTTGAGGCACGATATATTCTCTAAGTTAGTAAGTTAGGGTGATTCTAAGGGTCCACGCCATTTTGGGCCCTCCAGAGTTACTATTAGTTGGCCCAATTAAACCCTTTTTACCTATTTTGTTCTTACCCTTTTTTGTTAACATTTATTATTAATTATTATTTATTTATTATACTATTATGTTGTAAAAGTGTACAATTTTTTATTAGTGATATAAGTTACAAAGTGGCAATAATATTGATTATTGTAATTAATTTGGGTGCAATAAATCACCCAGCAAAAAACAGATATTGTGACAGCCCTTGCGTCACTTCACTCCCATTCATGAATTCTCTCGCGGGGCATCATGGGATAGCGCAGTGTGCATCCAATGCATACTTCAGGATCTCGCCGGAAATAGTAGGTCATCTGGTTACTTCTCGCATACTGATTTTCGAATTCTATTAATTCGGACATTCTACTCGGCGCGCATAATGTTTTTAGCGTACAATATAGCATGGAAGTATGCGATTTCGAATTCAGCCTATATGTGTTTTGTGTATTGTACATGTAGTCCATGTAATCAGTCTTTGAGCAGCTCCCAGCTGTGTGTGTGTAATCGAAGAACCGGAACAGGTGTAAGTGTGTTGTGCATGACAGGATTTATAGTTCATTTGATGGCAGATTTTAGTTCACCAGCGATCTGTATGGACTAGCTCATTGGTGATCTTGACAATATAGAACTGCCATGTTAAAAAAACTACAACAAAACAACAACAAAAGCAAAAAACAAAAAAACAAAAACCCAACAACAACTGTCAGTAAAAAATAAGTGAAACTGGCTGCAATGCTACAACAAAACAGTACTGAACAAAAGTATAAAAAATGATCCTCCCAAAGCCACCAGGATTCAGAATGCATTTGTGCTGTTTTTGCAGAAAATAAATCTCAAGGGGGACCATGGCTCTAGACCCCCTCTTGAATATAAGGGTAGGTTTCTTTATATGATGTGGAGCCTGTGCCCTAGTGCTGATGAAAGGCTATAACGCTCTTGGGAAAAGGGAAGCACATCTTTTCTGTTTTCACCCTAACAGAATGGTATTGCAGCATGAATTTCTGGACCTTTTGTCGTATTTGTCTCATCAGGCTCCTCCAATAAAAAAAGATCTCACTGAGTCTTTTATATCATAAACATAGAAAATAATTGCGTTTGGTGTTGCCGCAAACCGCTTGCTTATTAATTATAGTGTACTAATGTATTGTGTTTTGCTGAGTGTGAATCACATGAGGCTCAATGGAGCAACAAACCGTGAGGACATTTTTCTGTTGTCATTGAAAAGTGACACTGGTGTCTTTGCCTTGTCCCAACACGCTCTTTTTCTTTTCTCATTTCTGTCTCTCGCTCACAGTTGTTTGTCTTCATTTGTACTGAATGAACACGCTACGTAATCTAACACATATTCTCATAGGAAGAAACGGTCACAATTGAATCACTGCAATATCTTAGTTGTTTCTTCCTAAAGAGATTCAATTGAGAGTAATTGGAGACTTTTGAAGACGCTCTTTTTAGTTTTAGTTTTTTCTTGCCAAGAAAAAGATTGCAGTCATCTTGTGCATTTTAGAGGATGTCTCAAATTGTGCACAGATTTCCCAACAAACAAAAGTAAAAAAAAAAAAAAAAGAAAAAGCAGGAGAGCTACTGGAAACACTTGAAAGTGCCTGCTTGGATGTTTATTTGGACAAAAACATACAAGTGTCCAAAAAAAAAAGTCTCAATCTGCATTAATAATAAAAAATTATTAATATAAAAATAAAATCTGTTAAATAACAGTTTCTTGTGTTTTGTTATTCATTTAGATTTATTTACACTGTCAAATTTACATTAAAACTTCCTTCATAACTTTTGATGTTAAAAAAAAAGTTGAACAGGTTTTAAGTGTCAGTTTTAGTAGCTTGAAACAATGAATGATATATCCCCTTAGTTATCACCCAAGCTGTCTTAGAAGTCTGTCTGAAATCAGTTTTACAAGGCTTTCATGCACAAATGCTGCTTCCAGGGTCAGATTTTGCAAACAGTCTTCATTTATATTTTATCTTCTGATATCAGAAGACAGTTCAATGTTTTTGAAACATTCCTCCAAAATCCTGTTATAAAATACTCGAATTTTAGTCTGTACCAGCAATTCCTAGTTCTGAAACAAATGTACATACTCCAATCCAATATTCTTTTAAGATCTGCACTCTCTTCTGGGTTGCAAAACCAAATCCAATCGCAAATTAATACAATAAATTTGACATTATTATTCATATCACTGTGTTTACAAGTGCAAAGGATGCCTCTATAGAGAGGGTTACTGACACATGCTGTAAGCAGTAGACCAATCACAACAGACTTGGTCATCTGACCAACCAAAGAATAAGCTCTAGGAAGGAGGAGCTTAGAAAGACTGAATAGTTTGTTTCAGAAAGTGTAAAAAGAGGCGATGCTGTATTATTCATTAAATAACAAATAAAACAAATGAAGTTTGGACGTATATAAATTAATTACAGGAGACATCTGAAACAAAGTTAGGATTTTTAATGGCATAAAAGTAGAGCTTTAATAAACATGACTGTGAAGTCTTTTAGATAGATAGACAGATCTCTCTGGGAGAAATATGAGAGAGGTGCATTCTTGGAAAGCTTGATGCATCAGAATGAGGTTTAACAACACAATTCACAAACCAGTGTGACGTTTGCCAATGCAGTACCGATCCCAGTCAGACTCGTGTCAGGTTGCTGAAAAGGCAGAAAAAGAAGTGTTTCACTGCTGTTTCTATCCTGCAGAAAGTTTCCCAATGCTTATCAGGTGAGCGACATGTGTTGTTCCTGTCTCGGCCTCACAAAGCTCATCCGGCTCGGTTATCAAGGAGACCAGGCCCACTGCCATTTGAGAGGGTGAGTCAGCTCCCCGCAGCCTGGATCAGTTTCTGAGTCTTTCTGTTTCTGTATATCCTGCTGGAGCCCAGAAGCACATGCTGGAGAAACATGCACATAAGCACCTGTATACACCTTTTTGTCCGCCCTGCTAATGGACAGTTGACACCAGAGATGACCCACCCTCGTGCTTTCTGTGAGAAACAAAAGCAGGCCTTACCTTAGGGATGCACTCGTAACCGTTAGGTAACATTAGTTGGTTATTTAAGTGTGTGTTTACCACTGTTCACTGCCTACTCACTGGAGCGCAAAGTCTAGTGAAGATTGATATCAGTGCTCAAGCCCTTTTTTATGATTCTTTTAGCAAGAACAAACATGTTTTTCATTGGTGAGAGTGCAGTGTTTTTGTGGAAAGGTTAAAACCAACTTGCGGTTTGGATAGATGGCAGGCGGTCTCTAGGTTAAACATGAGTCAATTTGATGGTGATTGTTAGAAGCAGGGGCGGCATCCGCCTCTTCTTTCTCTATTTTTCTTCTCTGGCTCACTTTATTCCACTTTTAATCCTGCTGAAAACATAAGGATAGATTTTAAGTCATGTTTATGCTGGTTATTTCAGCTATAAGGCAGTCGAGGATAGAATATAAGCATATAGGTATGCTGCTCACCAGTACATCTCCCTGATTAAAGGAACAGAAACTCAAAATCAAAAAGTGACTCCAATGTCAAGACCAAATGGATTTTCAAGATTAGAACCATTTAAATGTCTCGTAAAGTGTTTTGAAATGTGCATTTTTATTAGATGTTTTGCGTAATCTCAACCGAAACACAAAGAAAGGGTGAGACATAGTGTAGCTCCTCCCCTTTAAAAAAAAAATTTGACAAAAGCGTTTTGTTTTATCACCGCTCTTCCAGTGAGAGTGGTTGAGCTCAAGCGCATCAAATGGGAAACATCTTGAAGTGGGCGGGGCATGTCAAAGAGTATTTGATTGGTTACAATTTGATGAGAAATTGAAGTATAAAGTGATGTGAATTAAACTCTAACCTCATTGATCCTTTTAGGCGAAAATTACAAAACCAACAAGCTTTACATGTTTAAATCGATTTTATATGTTCTAAAAGTGAAATTTGTCACTGTTTTGCTGCACACTAGCTTATAGATATCCTAAAATCTAACAATCTACTGATAATAACATCTAATAAAAAAACCTTTATGCTATGTCCTTTTAGCCATACTGCTGACAAATAAAATTATTTGGGTAACACTTCACAATAACAGTACATGAATAATGATGTGTTAATATATAAACTAAACATTACTTTATTATGAGTAAATGCTTGCGCTAATCATCAGCTAACTTTAACTGCAACATGAGTCTGTGAATAACTGCTACCTTAATTACTTGTCAGTAGCGTTGTCCAGATCTGGTCACGTGATCAGAAATCGGGCCCGATCATGCGGTTTCAGACTCAATAGGAATCGGACAATACCATCCGGTCAGGACTTGAATATATATATGTATAAATATATATATATTCTCTCTCTTTTTTAACACATCTATAGTTCTGCAGTGGCACAGAGTTTGACCTCTTTCTTGACTTTGAATTTAGTGACAGGGACTCTATACTGCTCAGTTAGTGCCGTCTTTCGGATGAGACGTTAAACCGAGGTCCCGACTCTCTGTGGTCGTTAAAAATCCCAGGATGTCCTTCGAAAATGAGTAGGGGTTTAACCCCGAGATCCTGGCCAAATCTGCCCACTGGCCTCTGTCCATCATGGCCTCCTAACCCTCCCCATATCATGATTGGCATATCATCACTCTGTCCCCTCCCCACCAATCAGCTGGTGTGTGGTGTGCGGTCTGGTGCAAAATGGCTGCCGTTGCGTCATCCAGGTGGATGCTGCACACTGGTGGTGGATGAGGAGATTCCCTCACATTGTGTAAAGCGCTTTGAGTACCCAGAAAAAGCGCTATATAAACGTAACGAATTATTATTATTATTATTTGCACAGAAACAGCAACGCGTGCGGCATGACATCACTAAGTTGCAGAGACGCTTTTGGTTAAATGGCGGCAAAGTAGTACATCAAAGCAGCTTGAAGCAGAAAGCGCAAGTATGTCTGCAGTCTGGAGGTATAAAGTTGATGACGACAACATCGCCATTGCAAACTGTGAGATTTGTAAACTTGGGATTGCAAGATGTGGAAAGGAAAAGGCTACATTTAACACAACAAACCTGATGAGGCACCTCAAAAACAAACCCTCTACATAATACAGCAAGTTTACTCAGGCAATCCAACTGAAGATGAGTCCGCTCATGCTGCAGGAGAGTTTGAAGAGGATAGAAAAAATCCCCCGTGAAGGCACAGGTCATCACAGCCAAGATAGCACAAATAATCTCATTGAGTGACCTGCCATTCACCTTTGTGGAGCTTTTGGAGCACGTAGAACCTCCATTTGAATTTTTTTAATGTATTATAGAAGTATCGGATCAGGTTTTTGGTATCTCTAGATACTCAAAATCAAACGACTCAGACTCGAGGGCAAATAAACCTGATTGGGACATGCCTACTTGTTAGTACATGCTTTTTTGTTAATTAATGTATTAATTACCACATTAGTTTATGCTTAATTTAACCATCATAAACTCTTGATATGTTAATGTATAATTATATCATGACTTGTAGGGCCAAATATTCATTAACCCATTATTAACTACTCATGAACTCCTGATGCACATCCGTCTGGATTGTTTACACTGAATAACAGTAGACAAGAGTTCTGTCAACATCAACAAGAACAGTTTAAACACAGGAGTTCATGAGAAGTTAGGGATGAGTTAAAAGTGATGTGCCCCTCCAAGTAGTCATGACATAATTATACATTAACAGCTCATGAGTTCAAGTTTAAACTTCAACATTGATTAATACTTTAAATAACAACATGAACTAACAAGTATTTAAGGCAAGTAACTAACAAGCCGCTATTCACACATGAACTCTTGATACATCATTATTCATGTACTGTTCTTGTAAAGTGTTACCAGAATTTGTTAACCAAGAAAATCTTGTGGTGTGTATTGGGATAGTGTACCAAAAAATGTTAAAATACCATTATTTTAAAATCAAGAAAGATTTTCAGTTATGTACTGTATATGTTAAGAATAAACTTAACTTTACTGTATTTCTTGGCATTAAACCCAGAGAGAAGATAAGTTAAGTTTTCCTGATTGCTGTTGCTGCAGTTCACTCTCATGGTGTTTATTCCCCATTTTCATGACCTGAAGCATAGTTCAGCTTCATTCTCTCATAAGTTGTAAACACTGACTCACTTTGACATGAGGGAGGGGAGGTGGGGCCTTGCATAATTTGCTGGGCCCTAGGCAACTAGTATTGTGTATAAGTCGGCCCTGACTTCCAGTTGTAACTACTTTTTGCTCACCAGTAAAATAAGTTTTTGAAGTTGGTTAAAGAGGATAAAGGACTGCTCAATCCAAAATGTAAATTTACCTCATGTCAAGGCCAAGATGGATTTTCAGGATAGCTTTTATCCATGTTTAAATAACGTTAGCCATGCCAGTTGTCTGTAAAACAAGTTGGTTCATGTTCAGAGTTGTACTAGCCATATGGCTCACTAGCAATAATTTGTTTACCCAAGCTGTTTAAAAGGATAGTTCACCCAAAAATGAAAATGTACTTTCTATTTACACACCCTCAAGTGGTTCCAAACCTTTATTAGTTTCTTTTCATCTGTTGAGCACAAAAGAAGATATTTCAAAGAAAGCAGGTGTCCAGCTTTCTTTAAATGATCTTCTTTTACATTTGACAGAAAAAAAGAAAGTCAAACAGAAACAAGAAAGGGGTGAGTAAATGATGACAAAATTTTTAGACTTAGTTAAAATTTTTTAAATAATTACAGAATAGATCAGCTATATATCCTACAACGCCAAATCGGAAAAAAATGGGGATATATGGAAAATGCAAATAAAAAAAAGAAAGAAGTAATTTCTAAATTTACTTTGACTTGTATTTCATTTCAGAGAATATAGCAAACATTATTTAACGTGTTCCTCATGGTTTTTATTCATTTTATTGTATTTTTTTAATCAAAATAAACACATATTCCGATTTTGGTTCTTGCAAAACATTTCAAAAACAGTTGGGACAGTAAAGCATTTACGTCTTTGTGATGTTGCCATTCCCTTTCATAACACTTTAAATATGTTCAGGGACTGAAGACACCAAGTGATAAAGTGTTTCAGGTGTAAGTGTGTCCCGTTCTTTCTGCGAACAAGTCTTAAGTTGTGCAACAGTGGGGGGGATCTTCGATGTTACATTTTCCACTTTAAAATGTGCCACACATTCTCTATTGGAGACAGGCCGAGACTGCAGGCAGGCCAGTCAAGTATCCTTTTCCTCACTGAGATTTGTTGATGTAACTACGTATTGTGATACTTGACAAAGGTTTGCCAGAGTAGTCCTGAACCCCTCGTGGTGATACCATCTATAGAAGATTGACGATTCTTGATGCAATGCCACCTGGGATAGAAGATCTCAGTTTTGCGTCCTTGTCCTTGTACACACTGAACCTACTCCAGATTCCTTGATTCTTTTAATTACGTTTTGCACTGTTGAAGGTGAAATATCTAAACGTCTTACTATTTTTATTGAGAAACATAGGTTTCAAGATTTTATCTTAAGGTTTTTAATAATTTTCTAATTTATTAACTGACGATCCTCTGCCCATCTTTGCTACCAAAGGACCAGACCTTTCTTGGATGCTGCTTTTGTACCAAATCATAATTACAATCATCTGTTGTCATCACCTGTTTCAAATCACATTATCACATTTTTTAACCAATTTACCTAATTACTAGCCCTAAATTGCTCCTGTCCCAACTTTTTTCGAAATGTGTTGCAGGTCTAAATGACAGGAAAGGAGGTACAGTATATTTACAAATGAAATGAAGTCGACCAGACAAAACATAAAATACTTTGTTCATGCTGTCTGCAATGAAATAAAAGTCAAAGTCATTTTGAAACTCACCACATTCTTTTTTTGTTTATGTTTTCCATCCTGTCCCAACTTTTTCTGATTTGGGTTTGTACTAAACATTTATCATCCACTTAAGAAATAAATTCATACAAGTTTGGGTGGAAAGAAAGTCATACAACATGAGTGAGAGTTCATTATTTGGGTTAACTTTCCAATCTTTTTTAAAAGCCTGATGGAGACACCAGCACACCAGCACCCTCCAAACACAACATATGCTGCTGACAGGCCATGCTGGTCTTTTCATCAGGAAATAAAAAGATGTTAACTGTTTCTGTCTCACGTGTGGCTATACAGTGTCATAACAGCTGCCAGCCAAGAGAGTGTGTCTTTTAACATCCCCTGACTCACCAAACCTGTCAATTGTCCGCTAGATAGGGATATTATACACCAGAGTTCATGACTGGGCCATGCCATTGTGCTCTCTTTGCTGTTTTCAACCAACAGGCATGCCTTTCACTGTCTTGACTATGGAGACACGCTGTTCAAACAGCCCAGTGAGCAGCTGTTACAGGTAGACACGCAATGTGAGTAACCAAACACTAGCCTTTCTCAGTAATAAATGGTAATCGCTGACTCCAAAAACTCCAGATGTTAATCTGATAAGGATAAAAGACAACAGGGAGTTTAGGATTCACTCAACCTGTCAAAGTGCTCGTGGGTCATGAAAGCACACCATTCCTTTGATGGGATATCAGGGTATTGTGCTCAGTCTGTAGTACAAACACAGACTCATAAAGCAAAGATAAGAACAAACAGTGAAGAAGAAAGAGACAGAAGTGAGAGTAAGTTAGTTTTTTGGACTCTTCGTTCCCTGTTTCTACCTTGTTGACTTAACTCCCATCTTCCATTGATCCCTTTTTAAGTGCTTGTTTGCGTAGACCACAGACTATTGATATCCTTTGAAGGTAAAAGGGCTTTTTCGTATTCTTGTTTTGTCTCCTTCTCTAAGGAGGAATTCACCTGGCATTTGATTTGATTTAGCTGGTGTCCCACAAGCACAAACAAAAAAACCTTTTGACAAGACGTTCTTCTAACACAGCGTCTTGAGTCACTAACTCCATCTCCTAGCCTTCAAGCTAATGAGTCTCTGAGTGACATTTTGCTAATTTCACAAGACAGTCTCCACAGATAAGTGTCTTTCAGTCTTGTCTTTGTTTTTTTTTTGACAACTGATGTCTTTTCTAACTTGTTTTTGTCTCTACACACTGTCAATTTTCAAATCAGCCAGTGAAGACTGACACCCGGTATTAGCGAAAGTCACTAGAGCAGACACTAGCATTGTTGCTTTCGGTGAACCATAAATGTTTATCATTTTATTTCAGGTTGAAACTTTGAATGTCGTGTGTGAAGGTACAGTAGCCTGAAGGTTTGTTTATAGATTTCAGAATCTGCCAAGGTAACTGTGTGCCAAACATCTGACAATGTGCTGCTGAAGTGATTTGTTAGCACGTTTGGCTAATGTTTTAATGATTTAGCCACACGAGCAGTGAGTCAAAGCTGAAAACCCACTTTTGTGCTGTTCTGTTTATAAAAACCTTCCTTGACATTTCAAACTAAAATACTCCTCCGCAACCAAGACTTTCTTGAAGTCATAATATTTCATAAGAGTTGTCAGAAGCCTTTGCTTACATGACTCCCTGAAAGTATCTTTTTGTTGGCTTTGAAATGCCTTGTGTCAGCAGTGTCCGGACTGTTGGTCCATACGATGTGGTTCTATATCAGTTTTCTTGAGTTTTATGTGCAAATCCACTTAAAAGTCCTCCTTTGAGACTGAACTGACCACTATACATCAACAAGTTACGCTCCATTAAAGGCTGGAATGCAGTTTAACTGTCTGTGTAGTGCTAGCTACTTGGGAACACTGCAGTTTATTGTTTACAGCGCATACGGCAAAGGCTAAGAAGCTAAAAAAAAGGCCTTTCGGGAACCACTCTCAAACCTAAAAGCTTATTCTGTTCTGTTTAACATACTGCATGTTGCAACATTTGATGTGATTCAAACCCAAAATTGTGAAAACGCCATCATTTATCCCCCCCCCCCAGCTTTTATAACTTATTATCCTATGAACCAAAAAAGAAGATATGTTGAAGAACGTTCATGCTGCTCTTTCCACATATCATTTAAACTTTGCACATTTAAATTTATAATGTTACACTTAATGTTTAAATATAGTTTTGTCCCATTGAAGGGATATGTTAAGTAATCATGAAATAGATTTATTTAAATGTTTGAATAAGGGTTTTGTATTTATTAAACCTAAAGAACTACTGATAGTTTTACAATATTTTATATGGTACAATTGTAAAAAAAAAAAAAAAAAAAATCTAATTCAGTAATATGGAACATGTACAGTAGCAGGTGGTGTTACTTAACGTTGGCATTAGTTGTTACCTGTATTAAACTGAGAACAACATATTAATTAAAAAGCAAAGAAAAAAATAATAAAAGTAGATTGCAACATGCTTTGTACAATGGTTCTGGTTACAAACGCTCCCTGCATTTCAATGTGACAACACTATTACAGTTGCAAAACTATAACCTTTAATTGACATCCTTGACAAGCATTTATTTATTTATTTATTTTGAATCTCAAAGTACATGTAGTGACTAAATTAATAGTAATTTTAGATATTAAGTGAACTATCCATTTAATAAACCTATTATTATTATTGTTTGAGCTAGCTTTTTGCAAT